>NC_056750.1:471388634-471461134 GCF_019279795.1 Protopterus annectens
AGAGGCAGAGGTGGAAAAGCATACACATGAAGATTTTTCCAACTGAAAGAAAGAGCATCCACTTTCCAAGCTGTGTGATGAAACCTCTTTGTGCAAAACTTTGGCAGCTGGTGGTTTAGTGGAGAAGCGAACAGATCTATGTCTGGAGTTCCCCATGACACTGTCAATTTTTGAAATACATGAAGATCCAATTTCCACTCGTGGGGATCCATGATTTGTCTGCTTAACACATCTGCTAAGGAGTTCTGTGCTCCCGGCAGAAACCTTGCCTGAAGAGTTAGTTGCAAGCTGAGCGCAGTCTCCCATAAAATCATTGCTTGCCTGCACAATGGGTAAGAATGTGTTCCCCCTTGTTTGTTGATGTACCACATGACAGTTGTGTTGTCTGTTAGAATCAACACCTGCCCTGGAAGAAGTAACTCCTTGAAAGCCATTAATGCAAACTGGACTGCTAACATCTCTTTCATGTTGATATGTAGATGCTGTAGTCTGGCAGGCCACTTGTCTTGTATCCACTTTCCATTTAGATGAGCTCCCAAGCAATGTCTGAGGCATCTGTCGTTAGAATCTGACTCGCCTCTGGCCGGGTCACAGAGAGTCCCTTGTTTAGGTGACATTCCTGAGCCCACCACAAAATTCCTTTTGAATGCAAGTTATTTTTTGAATTACAGTGTCCACAACCTGTCAGTGCTGTGTCCATACATTTTGAGATACCATTGCAGCTTCCTCATATGCAGTTTGGCATTGGGAAGCACCAGAATACAAGATGCCATGAACCCTAAGGCTTGAAGGACTGTCCTTGCAGTCAGCCCGGACTGAAGAGATAGTTGATGGAAGTAACTGGAAAGATTCTTTTGTTTGTCCGGGGTTAAAAGGCCATCTGGGCTGCTGTATTCAGTCTCACACCCAGAAAGCACATGTCTTGAGAGGGTACTAGACTGGACTTTATTTCGTTCACAGAATACCCTAGGCATCTTAGCACTGCTATGACATAATCCAAATGCTGTAGAAGGTCTTCCTTTTCTTGAGCTAGAATCAGGCAGTCGTCCAAGTAAGGATAGATTTGAATTCCTTTTAGCCTGAAGTAAGCTATCACTGGAGCCAGAACCTTTGTGAATACTCTGGGCGCAGTGGATAAGCCAAAGGGCAATGCAGAGAACTGATAATGAGAATTTCCAGCTCGAAAACGCAGATACTTCCTGCAACTTAGTCTTATAGGCACATGAAGGTAAGCTTCCTTGAGATCTAAAGTTACCATCCAGTGATCTTTGCCCAGCAGAGGTAAAAGCTGTTGTAACGTCAACATTTTGAACTTTGGAATGTCCAGATAAGTGTTGAGGATAGATAAATCCAAAATTGGTCTCCACGTGTTCCCCTTCTTCGGTACTAGGAACAGGCGAGAATAAAATCCTAGGCCCCTTTCTGGCACAGGAACTGGCTGAATGGCCCCTATTTGGAGCAACAGAGAAATTTGCTTGTGAGCCTCTTTTCTTTGTAGAGGAGGAATGTCTGGCATGCCTTTGAAAGGAGGCAAGGTATGGAAATAAAACCTGTAACCGTGGTGAATGATATCCAGAACCCATCTGTCTTGGGTAATTAAATCCCAATTTTCTTTGAAAAGAGACAGCCTTCCTCCCAAAGGTGCTGCCAGGCGAGAATGTACTGGCAGCTGAAAAGGCAGGTCATTGGGTCTGCTTACGAAAGGACTGACCCCTGCCCTCACCAGAAGTCTGAGCAGGGGAACTCCCTGTCCTAGACCTAAAAGAACCTTGAGCTCTGCCCCTACCACGTCTAGCCCTACCCCTAGACTGGGAATCATAAGCAGGATAAGTCCATCCCTTAGTAGGCCAATTTCTACTAAACTTCGGAGGCTGCACCTGCAAAAAATCCTTAACAGTTTGCATAGACTTAGCCTTGTCCTCCATTTTCTTTAAAACTGCTTCCACAGGCGAACCAAACAACACATCAGACTGCAAAGGAGCATCCAAAATCCTTGTTTTAACATGCTCAGCTAAATTCTGATCTCTCAACCAGGCATGCCTACGAAGAACAGAACCAGTGGCAGCCACCCTCGAGGAGGCCTGCACAGCATCAAAACCACACTGCAAGGAATGTTTACCCACCTGTTCAGACACATGAACTAAATCCTGCAACTCTTTACACTCAATACCTTCTGCCAGAGCATCCACCTTAGATTTCAATTGTGAAAGGAGGTAATTCTGATATTTTAACATGTGAAACTGACAATTCAACGCCCTCATGGCTAAAGTGGAAGAAGTATACACTTTCTTTCCCCATCTATCCAAAGCCCTTGCCTCTTTATCAGGAGGAACAGGATTTTTAACAACAGAGGCCTTCACCATTTAGGCCCCTGAGAGACAGTTTCCGGGTCTGCCCTAGGACTCTTAAAAGATACTTATGAGCTTCAGGCACCCTATAGTACCTATCCAGTTTAACTGGGGCAGGAGGCAAAGAATCAGGATTCAGGGAAGCCTCTGCAAAAACATCTTCCACCACATTCAGAACAGGAGGTATAGCTAAAGGCCTATGCTGGGGTAAAACAAGAATTCCCTAAGCCTCTTCCTGGAATCAGAGAAATCTTGACCTTCCCATTTAAAATGCTCCCTCATGGAATGCAGAGTCTCTGAAAATGAAAAATCCTCAGGAGGAGAAGCTGAAGGAGTAGAATCATCCACATCAGAATCAGAATAAGGAGGATACTCCTGCAAGTCTTCAGCCGAAGACTCAGAAGCCTCCGAACAGTGCTCAAAACTCTCAAACTCAGGTTCCACCCTAGGCCTCTTATCAGGAGGGGGCATAGAACCTCTAATCATAGTAATCAAATCCTCTGCCATTTTAAGCATATGTTTCCTAGGCAAAGACCCTGAAGCACTAGGAGAAACCCCCACTGAAGCTACACTTGGCCTGCCTCTCAAAGAAGCCTTGGAAACAGAGGGGGAGGCTCTAACCACCTTAGGAAGAGAGGGAAGAACAGCCACCTGAGAAGCCTCCTCAGCCTGGCCTACTTCCTGAGAGGATACATCCTGTAACAATAAAGTCTCCCTGAGACTCCAAAGAAACACCTGGCAGAACCTCCGGCTCCACTGAGCCTTCTAAAGAACCGACGTCAGGGACTGTCGGTTCTTCCACTCTAGGCTTTGCTGCTTTGTCCTTGCGCTTTTTGCCCGAAGCGGGCGTCGGAGCATCCGACGGCATTTTATAATTACAACGCTTCCCAAAAACTAACCTGGCACAGTCTAACCTTCTCTTAATAGTGCGTTTGTTAAATCTAGCACAAGAGCGGCATCCAACAACGTCGTGCTCAGGCCCTAAACAAGGTATACACAAAGTATGGTAATCCCTATGAGGTATCTGTTTCCCACAAGAAATACAGTTATTCACTTTTTCTGACATCCGGTTAAATACTGAGGCAAGAAAAAACCAAAATATTCCCCAACGGGGTACTTAGCCAACTTTGATTCGGTCTGAAACTCTGACTTCAGAAACTTTCAGAACGCCAACCTGCACTCGCAAAATTGCTTCTGCATCGGACCATGCGGCAAAAAAGACTGAGGATATGACGTCGGTCATGCGCATTAGTACCCTGACGTACTGACGTCAGTCTAATGCGCCCTGACCGACGTCAGCCATATACTTTGGTATTCGGGCCGACTGGACAGCGGACTACCCAATAGTTAGGACTGCAGCAATGTGGAATGAAGAACATCTGTGTGCACGTCTATAACTATAAACTAAATCTGTAACTAAAAGTCTACAGACAATTAATTATAAAGGAGCCAACTGGAATAATCTGTGAGTGGACTAAATAAGAGCTTGTACTCAGTTCAAACTTGTTAGTGGGAAAGGTTGGGTGGATCTTAATAAAGTACACTGATCTGGTAATCTGACTGTACTCCAGTTGCATAAACTTTACCTTACATAATTGGAGGTTTAGAGGAGATTTGTCAGCTGTAATTTTATTTCTTTGTTCACACTCTGGGCAGGGGAGGGGGATACACAGATAGGACGAGAAAAGCAGAAGGCCTGTAAAGTATGCTAATGAGAGTCTATACAGGCTGAAGAAAAGTGAAAGTTAGTTTCACAGACATAAAAATCACTGGTAGACATTATGGATTGCTAAGTAAAACTCCAGCTCAGGTAATGTTCAGCTGTTGTTATAATCAGACAGCAGTTAGAAGCACCTGTAAAATAACTAGAGAGCATAATTTTCTATTCATGTTAGATTAAAAATGATAAACGCCCAAATACAATTAACTTCATGGAATAACAAGCATTCACATACGCAACTTTAGTTTACGTTAAATTACAAAGCTGGCAATACACTGATTAGATTAAAACATTATATGACAGATCAAGAGTTTGTTTGTTTGTACCACAATGGCACAATATATTTAACATCTACCAAACTTATTATAATTTTAGGCAGATGAGACCTCGGTTTAATAAAGGACAGCACCTGAGGAAGGCAGAGCTTCCTTTATTTTGCATTACAGTTCCTGTATTAAAACATAAATCTAAGCATCTGATGTGAGGATAGAACCTATAACTGCCTAATCTTCTGGGCAGCAAAGGGAAGTGTGCTACCTGCTGAGTCAATGACACTATTCTCATCTTCACAGCATCCTACTGAGCTTCTGACACTGTAGAAGTTAAGAAGTCTCCAAGACAAGCAAGTTGATAAGACTGGGCAATCCTCCTAAGCAGGATATTAAAACAAACTCTGGCCCAGCAATAATGCCACAGTTCAGCATCACTGGCAAATCTATCTGCTTTACCTATAGTCCTTCTAGCACAAGGAAAATCTTTTTCCATTTTAACAATACTTAGATTTCCTGCCTTCATCAGAATTCTACCCATTTAATTTGTGAAAGGTTGCTTCACTAACAATGCTGACCAGTGACTATTATGAAGAATGGGTTGCCAGACCTTAATCCCTTGGTGAATTAATCTTCCTGAGTGGCAACAGAATACATTTAAAAACTGATCCTGAACTAATGGCAAGTCAAGGTTACTATTCTCATCTTAGAGGAACTGGCATCTGCCAAAACCAGTTCATGTTTTCCTGTACCACCAAAGGGTGAAAAAAATGAAAGCACAAGTAAAAAGAGAAACCCTAAGCACTGTTTATGGGAAAGCTGAGCATCTTACATTAATGGAATTAGACTCCCTCCTGGTGTCCTCACAAAAATGGCAGCAATGCTTGCTTTTTCATGTACTGCTGAATTGTGATATTGTTTTCTACTGCTCTCTGGAAAGTACTGATTACTACAGACACTGTAGGTGACAGGAATTATACCAAGAGCTATGCAATATATAAAATGAAAGGTAGACAGAACTGTGAAAGGGTATAGGGGAAGAAAAGGGAAGAGAAAGAAATAAAAGGAAAGAGAATGTAAGAAATGGGAAGATGAGAGGAAATGAGGATAACACAACAGGTATTATAGAAGTGGATGCTTAATAATGAGGTAATGATGGAGTAAACAGGGGTCCCTGAAGTTTACGTGATGCGATTTGCCTGATGGCATCAGCACTATTGGGTTGTACGGGAATTTTTGAATTGTGGTCCAAATTCAGTACAAAAGAGCAATTATTTCAGTGGGATTTTAAATGATTCCCAGAATTTTATTCTAACAGTGGAGAATGTATGGTGGCAGCCGTGAAGTTCAGTTAAAGGAGTCAGAAGATTTGAAGCAGATTTTCATCCACCCAGACTAACTCCTGTAGGAGAGCCAACACCAGAAGGATGACATCAATTTATATACAACTAGAAATGAGCCCATGTATTTCAAAGAGTGCACTTATGTAACAGTGTTTTCAAACACAATTAACAGTGACAAACCAAGGAATTTGTTTGCGTCTTTTGGCTTTTCCCGGTTAGGGGTCGCCACAGCGGAACTCCGGTCTGCTAATGATTGGTAGTTGATTTTTACGAGTTACCAGCTCTGATGCACAACCTTCAATGAAGGTACGCCCATTCACGCATGTCTCCACGCAGAAGACACTCTAGCTGAGAATCGAACCGGACAGCGTCTTACTGTGAGGTGACAACGCTACCGCAGCACCAAGGAATACAAACCCAAAATATACTCTTATGCTCTAGCATGAAGTGTCTACTTGCTAAAGAGCCAGAGCCTTTTTTTTTTTTTTTTTGCTCTCCTGTATATATACATGTAATACATCTGCTGTACCTGAGAAACTGGAAAGAGATACATTAGGGTCATGGAAAAAAAAATAAAAGCAGACTACTGCAAAATGGTCAAAACAAAAATGAAAACAGTCAGGGAGAGCATACCCAATAGAATTAGTTCCAAATAGGAATAGGAGGTAATAACTTTCTATTTTCCTTGGGCATGACAATCATGTATATATACATATAGGTATATACATACAGGTATATATATATATATATATATATATATATATATATATATATATATATATATATATACATATATATATATA
The DNA here is from genome assembly GCF_019279795.1 of Protopterus annectens. NCBI lineage: Eukaryota > Metazoa > Chordata > Ceratodontiformes > Protopteridae > Protopterus > Protopterus annectens. Next base: position 471,395,118 of record NC_056750.1, read on the forward strand.
TATATATATATATATATATATACATACACACACACACATATATATATATATATATATATATATATATATGTATATACACACACAGACACACACACACACATATATATATATATATATACACACATATACATATACACACACATATATGTTAGATGTAGAGATAGATACATACCATCAACAGCAGCAGACCACTTTTTCCCCATTTTCTACATTGGGTCAGGGTATCGTGTTAACTGCTGCTATCTCTCGTGATTCATTGCCACACTCCTGCCTTCTTCAACACTCATGCCTAACTGTCGTAAATCTTCCCTCACACAATCCATCTACCTCTTTGCTGGATGTGCTTGTTTCCTCTTACCTTCTTCTTGTCTGTCCCAAATCTTCTTTACCAGATTGTCTTCTGGTTTTCTGCATATGTGTCAGAACCACCATAATCTGTTCTCTTTGATCTTTTCTGCAATTGGAGCTACTTTGGCCTCTACTCGTATGTCCTCATTTCTTCATCTGTCCCACAGTGTGCATCTTGCCACCCTTCTCAGTCACTTCATTTCCATTACCTCGGGCTTCTTCAGCTGTTCTACTTTTACTGCCCATCTTTCTGTACTATACAGGAGTACTGGTTGAACCACTGTCTTGTACACCTTACTTTTCTGCTTCTTTGGCATTCTTCTGTCATAGACTACACTCGAGACTATATGCCAGTTGGCTGCAGCCCCTCTGATTCGAGCTTTAACTTCTTCATTCAGACTTTCCTTCTCCTCAACCACCCTTCCCAGATACTTGAGGCTATTAACCTGTCTCACCATCTTCCCTTCTAGCTCAATTCTCAGCTTCTTCTGATTTCCCCAACGTGTTGCATTTCCCAATATGCCTAAAATACATTGAAGCAGCAACATTTTGAATGGAAAAGAAGCCAGGACAGGTGATTGAAAATCAGCTGATCGCACATACTAGCTTTTTTTTTCAGTGCAAAATCATGCCACAGTGGGGACCAGGGAATTTACCCTTTCTCTGCTATAGTGCAGTAATGGAGATGGCATATATAATTAGCAGGGGGGTGCTGGAGGGGCCCTGAATAAATAGATTTTTTTTAATCTTTGTGATTTGAAGTGGTTTTGTTATATGACAGGCATTCAAAAGTCTGTCACAGACATATAACTATCTATCTGAACATATACACATACATACATATACACACACACACACACACACACACACACACACACACATATATATAGAAGGATAGAAGGGCGGCACAGTGGTGCAGCTGTTAACGTTGTTGCCTCACAGCAAGAGGTTCTCTGGTTCGATTCTCAGCTGGGGTGCCTTCTGTGTGAAGTTTGCATGTTCTCCCTGTGTCTGGGTGGGTTTCCTCTGGGTACTCCGGTTTCCTTCCACAATCCAAAGACATGCGTCTGGAGCTTTTCTCCCCGGGCCTCCTCTGAAAATAGGTTCTGTCCTAGTCGGACTTTCCCGGTCAACAGATGATAAATAAATAAAATAAATAAATAAATATACTCTCTACCCTTACAAGCAACTCTGAAAAAGATGTAATGGCTACGATAGACCTTCTTATGTTTTTGAATATCATTTAACAATCACATTTATTTCACTACACCTGTAGTTATCCTGAAACATTACAACTGGGCAGAAACAAATTTATTTGTTAAATAAATTTGTCTGAAGACCGTTTTCAGCAATGATCCAAACCAAATGTCAGCAACAACATATAGTAACAATGTACAGTAATAGCTTGATACAGTCAGCAACATACAATAAGCAAGTGTGTTAATAATCATGTAAAATAACATTTCCAAAAACAGACAAACTTTTCTTCTTGGAGTGGTACACTGAACTGTGAAATATTCAAGTGCTGACAGTTTCAATGACATTGTAAATGTTAAAAACATGTCATATTAATATAATTTTTCACATAATGAAGAACTATAATGTTATACAAGTTCTTTAATAAAGCATATGTATACACATTGAAGTGCATACAGATATCTCTTACAGTTTTAATCCATAAGCAGAATACATAAAATAACTATCGTACTGTATCTTGGTCTTGATGATATTAAATAAGCATTTACTGTCACCGTTATTTAATGAATACTGCTACCATGCATTGCATTACATTACTTGTGGCACTCCACTTTCTCCAGTTAAAGTCTTCGGATATTCAATTTATAAGCTTATATACTTAGCAGGTCTCTTTCTTACTGACCTCTTCAATATCACTGTCATTCATTTGTAAACAGGGTTCATGTGGTCCTTATCCCCATGATTAAAAGTGCGTCCCTAGTCAAAGTCTCACAAACACAGAACAATATACATTTGTCCTAAGGAAAGGAATGCCCTGATATCAGGCACATCTTCTGCCCACTAAAGAAATTCTACTTTATGTAAGAAGGGACTGTTTTTTGTACTGCATGATGGCTTTCTACATACATGTTTAGCATTGTTACAGAGGGTCTGTGTTTCTAAGCGCACAGGTTTAGGTTGAATAAAACGTGACTGCCCCCCCTTATTGTATATGCATTACTGTAAAATACCAATGAAAGATCAGCATTGCTGGTTTTCACTGCACTACAACTGTAGCTTCTACTTTTATAATCTGTGCACCTCATTACATAGGGTCTCCTAATAGCTTGGCTAATTAAGAGAACAGCAGGCACTGCAAACAACGCTGTCCCTGTTCCTAGCTGTTGTGCAGCTGCTCCATATTAATATACAACACTCATCCCTCCTCTGTTTGGCAAGCCTTGCTGCTCCTGTTTACACATATGTGGGAATTTACCTTATCCCACAGTCAGCAAACAAATCAATAAGCAAATGTGTTCTAATAGGGTAGTTATCATCTGCACAAGATCAATGGCCACCTAAATTCTAACTGAGTGGAAGTTGATAAGTATGCTGCAGTCCTCAGGACTGATTCTGTTGAAGAGTGGTACAGAGGAACCCTGCTACATTCAGCCTCACAACATTCTGCTTTGTATGCTCTCCACCAATCCCAGTCATTATGCTTATACATTTTCAGGCTCCTCCTTTTCTTCCTTTACCATAATGCTCCTGTCCTTTCTCCAACAGTATACTAATCACCTAAAAGTATTACTACACTCTCCTCTGCATCATTAACTCATAATCTACATTCACTTTTCCAGTCAACCTGTATAGAACACACACCATTTCCCTTCCCCAAACCTCAAGCAAATTTACACCATAAGTTATATTACTACAGCACTTTTAAAACCTTCCTCCTTTCAGCACTACACACTGCCCCATTCAACTTCTCATCAACTACTTATTTGAAATGTATCCTTAACGCTTTGTTGTTCCACATTCCATACAACTCATTTCTCCATCTACCATACCCCACCCTATCTACCCAAACTTACCTCTTCATCCCACCTGCCTATCCATACCTCTTCCCTTTCTTCCCCTTTGTTCCTTCAGATAGTCTATATGGGAACCAGATAAAGAGTCTGTCTGTACCCCACCTGTTTATTCCCATGCTCCTCCCACTGTCAAATATCGCCCTTACACGAGAACCCAAATGTTGCTGATAAGGAGGCTACTCGTACTAACTGTACTATATAACTTTCTGCCCTCTAAGGACATTTGGAGAGGAACAGTAGATTTTGCCATCCTTTTATTCACTGTTTCTCCAGTCTTCTGTTTTATCAACCTCCTTACATGGCAGACAAGGAGTCTTCCAACCACCCTCCTTTCCTTTGTACACCAGTGCATCTTCTTAGGAGACAGACAAGGAATCTCCCTTCCCTTCTCCTCCTTAGGTGGCAGATAAGGATAACCTCGTTGTCCCCTCTTTCTTATTTCTAATTGTACCCTTCCTTCCTTGTCCCCTCTTTCTTATTTCTAATTGTACCATTCCTTCCTTGTCCCCTCTATCTTATTTCTAATTGTACCCTTCCTTCCTTGTCACCTCTTTCTTATTTCTAATTGTACCCTTCCTTCCTTGTCCCTTCTATCTTATTTCTAATTGTACCCTTCCTTCTTTTCTTACATGCATTTCTTACATGGCAATATAACAAGCCTTTTTCTTCCTCAATATGCTACTCATATCTACTCTTCTACACTAATTCTACCACTCTCATACTTCTCCTAACCATACCTAGATAATTCCTCTTCAAACAACTCTACCTCCAAGGCAGTTCATCCACTAACTGCATATTCATACACAGACATGACCTCTGCTTACTCCTTTACCTACTTTCACCCCTGATCAGCTAATGCAATGCAGTAAGAAACTCCACCTTTAAGGTGCCAATAACTATACCCTATAGATTTTCAATATTATCCAGGGCAAACGTGCCACTCTTTTTCAACTTGTATTTTTATGCCTATATACACAAACACACACACACATACACATATATATATATAAGTCCATAAGGACATCTCTGACCCCCAGTTCAGACACAAAGCGTGTTCCAAACATACAAAAACAGAACACATTTCAGAGTTACTGGACTCCATCCTGAGCGCACTTGTTCAGGAAACTGAATTCTACCTCAAGGACTCATGGCTACTACTCCACCTACACCACTAGACTAAAATTGAGGCCACTGACCACTTATTGTTCACCCTAGACGTAGTAGCCCTATATACCAGTATACCTCACCAGGAAGGCATTGAACTGGTATACAGCTACCTGCACTGGCACACCCGGTTCACCCGTTTAAGAATCAAAATGATTAGGGGAGTACTCCTGGTAGTGCTCAACAACAATTTATTTGTATTCAACAAAGAACTTTACCAGCAAAAACAAGGAATAGCCATGGTGGCCAAAATCGGCCCCGCATATGCAAACCTCATCCCTATTGCATGGGAGGATGAGACCCTCACCCAACTGCAAGGATTCAAGGAAGTTAGTTTGTATAGTTGCTTTACTGATGACATCCCATTTTTCTGGAAAGGCACCAGCTCTAAACTGGAAACCTTCCTTCAAGAGATTGAAGCCAGCATCCAGTTCCTACAGTTCACAGTTTCAGGAAGAGGAATCCAAGTCCAGTTTCTAGATCTGGAATTAACTTGGGATCCCCAGTCCAAGACCATCAAATTTATTCTCCATAGAAAGAACACCTTCCGAAATAACTACCATGATTTCCACAGCCAGCACCCCCCCTTTCATGAAGCCGAACATTGTGACGTGGCAGTACATACAGCTAAGCAGCATTGTTAGTGAGGAAGATTCTTTCCACCTCGAATGCCAGTGCCTCAAGGACTTCTTCCTGGAAAGGCACTACCCAGAGGATCTAGTCTCAGAGTCATGGGAGTGGTAATAGCAAGGAGAGAAACCCTGGACCCACCCATGCTTAAACACGGATTCCACCCAAAAGCTCACGCACCAGGGGACACCACCACAAGGTTTCCCTTGCTCATCTCTCTAGACGCCATCAGTGTCAAAAACATCCTCATTAAAAATTGGGAACTCACAACATAGCACCCAGGACTAGCCCTAATCCTTGGAAACCAGCCAGAATTCTGCTACAAAAAGAGCATACCCCTCAAAGCCACTTTCGAACAAGAAAAGAGGCAGCAGGCATGCACCAATGCAGGAAATGCCACTGGTGCGATTTTGTCATTCAAACCCCCAAGGCACATCTCACCACATACAGGTGGTTATTCACATTAAAGACAATTTAAACTGTGAAACCCCCAACATGGTATACATTGCAGTATGCAGTCAATGTGAAGCATATTACACTGGAAAAACCACAAGGCTACTTATGATCTGGATAAAAGAACATGTGTGAGCCATCATGAAGTGAGACCCTTACAATGCACTAGCCACACATAGTAGGACCTGTTCCAGTTTTGCAGCAATTGAAAAAGTCACAGATCCCCTAGGGATTACAGACTATACCTCTCAACCATCCCTGATTTTGACTCAAATTTTAGTTCTGTCCTCTTAATGCTTGCTTAAATTGGTGATTTTTGGAGAAAAGGTGGTGAATTACACTTAATAAATAGTGGTACTAATTAAGTTATAGACTTATTTTACTTTAGAAAATATGTATTAATTCTCATTCTCTTATTCTTTCAAGATGTCATATCAATAGTACTAATATTTTAAAAGTGTCCCTGATTATTTCTGGATTTGTCCCTGATTCTGTCAAGATTTGCCCCTGATTGATTGAGAGATATGCTGACCCCCTGTGGAACACAGACAACTTACTGTTAGTTAAAGAGTTAAAATGGCAGATACAACTGCAAGCAGACACATCCCCAGGACCAAATGAAAATCTGAGCACTTTCAGTTTCCTTAAAAGGATTAGTTAACTCCCTAGCCCACCTCTCACTCACCACACCAGTCAAACAATAAGCCTAGGTTCATAGATTAAGGCATTTCTTAACCCATCCCCTGCTCACCACACCAGTTAAACAATAAGCCTAGGTCAATTTTATGTTATTTTCTGATGAAGTTCGACTGAAAACTTAACAACAAATGAACGCACTCAAAATGTGATTTAAATGAATAAAAGACTGACCAAAACACCGAGAATAGTCTAGCGTCTATGTTTCTTCCAAAATAGCAAAAGTTTCTTAAGTTCGTAAATATTTATATATTTATATATATATATATATATATATATATTCTTTCAATCCAAAACAAAACAGTTGACAATACCAGGTGCCACAGAGATAAAATGTAAACCATAACAACTCCAACACTCAAAAACATTCAAAATAAGTGGACTGAACCACCAACCAAATGATCCAATAATGAAATAATTAGGCATCAGCTCAAAAAAACAACTTTAATGGCAGAACACAATCTCAGTCACAGACCGGTTTCGCCTCATGGCATCATCACTGTGAACTTGGAAAATGGCAAACACATCACCTAATATAATGATAATTCATTAAAGACACAGTACTTCACAATCGGAATGTAACCAACTAACCCAGCAACTCATCTCAAAAAAAAAAAAAAAAGAAAAAACATGATTTAAACATTAAAAAACAAACATAATATAAACCTAAGAGCCCATACATCACTGAAAAAGAACATCAACATTATTTAAAGAATTACACTAAATGAAATTTTAATTTAGTATCTACATATTGTGAATATTATAAACCTTAAGGTCCAATATAAAGATTTCATGTCACTACAAACTAAAACATACTAACCTGTAACCTGCAAACTAAATTAAAAATACATACACCTATAAATTACCAATGGTCATTAAGTCTGGACTTAAATAATGCCTCTAAATTTATGATCCATATACATAACCTTATGTGTCAAAATCTCATGTCTCTGTAAATGAGTCAGTCCATCCCCCACTACCATGCCAATGCCCAAAAAACTAAAGTGTGCTGTATTATGTTTTGGATTTCTAGTTACAGTTACTGTTTGGTGCCTTTATTCAGCATTTTTACCATGTTGTAATATATGTTTATAAAAAGCACTACAAAAGCATTTACAATAAATATCACTTACATGAAGTGGCAATTATTTGTTTAAGGGATCTAGACATTTGTCCAACATAAAATGATCCACACTGGCAAACAGACAGATATATTACCCATTCACTCGAACAAATAATCAAATGTCTAAAATTACATACCTTAGGGGGTAATGACCGAAATAAAAGATTTAGTCCTAGATATTAATTTACAATATGTACAGTGTCCATGAAAGGTGCTACCTACTGACCTTCTTGTAACCACCCCTGACGGAACAGACCAACTTTTCGTATAACTAGACAAATATTCACCCACAGTTTTCCCTCTGCGAAAAACAAAATGATAGTATCCAAATTGGGACCAAAAAAGAATCTGTCTTCAAAATATGCCAGTGTTTTTGGATAACAGCTTTGATCTTAAAAGTACTGGTACCATGTGTTGTAGTAAACCTAGGTATATTATTACCCCTAGACACATTTGTTTATTTATTCTGAAATAGCACCATCCTAGATTGTTTAACTGGTGTTTGATATGCAGACTCAATTACATCATGTTTATATCACCTATTCCTAAATCTGGACCCAAGATTTTTTACCTCACCACCAAAATTATAATCCAAATTACATATATGTCTAATTCTTAAAAATTGAGACTTAGGGATACTATCAATAATATGTCTAGGATGGCAGCTATTAGCATGTAATAAAAAATTTTTGGAAAAAGATTTACGATAAAGGCTAGTGATAATGGTCCCATCAACAGCCTTAGTAACACTAACATCCATAAATTCGACATTAAACCAATCAATTTTACCACAAAAATGCAAACCAAATCATTAGAATTCAGAAAAACTAACAAACTGTTTCCACATATCCACTGTACTGTTCCAAACAGCCCAACAATCATCCAAATTCCGTCTCTACATAATCAAATATTTTAATAAAGGGTTCCTATCATCATAAATCAGTTGCAATTCTAACTATCCCATAAAAAGGTCAGCATAAATGGGTGCAAAAGTAGCTCCCATCGCTGTACCTTTTATCCGTAAAAACCATTGGGATTTAAATCTAAAGGCATTATGTTTTAATACTATGTCTAATAATTTAAATAAAAATTCAACCTCTGTGTAATACACTTGGGAATATTGCATTCAGTATTTCACAGCCCGCAAACCACCTTCATGCGGATGCTGGTATATAATGCTTGTACATCCAAAGTACATAAATAAGCATTACAAGGAACCTGTAAATCATTCATCAGTAAAAGCGACTCATTTGTATCTTTTATTCATGCATGAACAAAGCCCAATGGAGGTTTAAACTTGGACTCGAAATAAACAGATAGAGGTACAATAAGAGAACCCCTACCAGAAACAATAGGGCGGCCTGGTGGATTGGTTACTGATTTATGGATTTTCGGTAAAAGATAGAAAAACTGAGATTGTGGATCATCCACAGAATGTTAATTGACCAGTGGTTCTATAACAACACCCTCAGATTTCATTCTATCCAAGAAACCATCAATAAAAATCTTAAACCCAGAAGGAGGGTCAAAGGGAAGGCCACACTATGAAATAGAATCATTAAATTGTTTATAAGCCTCAAATTCATAGTCCTGCACATCCCAAATCACAATAGCTCCACCTTTATCAGCATATTTAATCACCAGTCTATCATTATTCTTCAACACCTGCAAGGCAATTTTTTGTTGTTCAGTCAAATTCTGACAAGGATATTTAAAAATTGTGTTTTGAAAAACATGCAACTCATGCAACACTTGTTCAAAAACCTTATCAGAAGGATGATAAGGAGGTTGAAATGTAGATTTTTTTAAAATCTAAATGATGTTTCAGAACAATTCTCCATATGCTGTCTTTGGGCATAAAAATACCCCAAAATATTAGTTTAAGGGTGTGCACGCTTATGCAACCAGCTTATTGTATGTTTTTTTACTTTTTATATTTTTCCCCTAACAGATTTGTTTTTCAATTGAATTGTACAGGTTATAAGTCACATTAAAGGTGGGGAAAGTTTTGAAATGATTTATTATAGTCTCATTTTTTTATATCACAAAAACCTGTCATTTTAACAGGGGTGTGTACACTTTTTATATCCACTGTATACATACATACATATATATATATATATATATATATATATATATATATATATATATATATATATACATGCATATATATATATATACACACATGTATACGTATGCATGTATGTATATATATATATATATATATATATATATATATATATATCTATATATACATACACACACACATATATATATATATACATATACACACACACACACACACACACACACACACACACACACACACACACACACACACACACACACACACACACACACACACACACACACACACACACGCGTGCACTAAGTAATACTCTCCCCAAATTATATTTTTTCTAGTACACACACACGCACATACACACAAATACAAACACACACACACATGCACAGACAGGTCTATGTTTACAGATCAAACGGAATGTTCATCGAATGCCCATTCATCGTACATAGACCACCAAATATTATATTCCTCGAAAGGCCAAATGGTTGTACAGAAGTTCATCAAACGATCATAGTTGGCCAACATAAAGGGAATGGAGAGGAGGGCGTACTTACGGGTAAGTAGGGGTAAGGAAATCTGCCCTTTCCCCACTGTAGTGCAATTTTGGAGTTTTATATATATATATATATATATATATATATATATATATATATATATCTATAAACTTATTGGGGGGGTGAGGGGTGCAGCCACGCACATAAGGAGGATCAAATCCTCCTTTTGTGGGAGGCTGCACCCCTCACACACTCCCACTAATTGTATATACCAACTCTGAGATCAAACTACAGTGGGGAAAGGGCAGGTTTCCTTATCCCTATTTACCAGTAAGTACATACTCTGTTCCATTCCCTTTATGTTGTCCAACTATGATCATTCGATGAACTTCTGTGCAATCATTTGGCCTTTTGAAGAATGGCAGTTTTGATGGTCTACGTACAATGAACCGGCATTCAATGAACATTCCATTCGATCAATCAGTAAAGATAGATCACACACACACACACAACTTTTAATCAACTCCTGCTTCTTAATTCTCAAACTTTTCTTGATTTTACCATTAATATTTATTAATGGCCATACCTCATCATTCTTTTTACATCTATCACCAATATTCTCTCTCCTCCCAAATTTCCAGCTTCTTCTATACACTCACCTGTCTAATTTAGATAAAATCCTTACTCCCTAAGCCCTGTGTTTACTACATGACCATAAGAGATTTCTTGTTACATAATTTCTACACCTTTCTTCTCATACCCCTCTTAATCATATGCAGTTCCTATATTTAAAAACATCCCCTGTATTTCTGTATTATGAAAAACTAGCCTTTGTATTAATTCATATGTTGTAGCAAAACTAAATTCAACATGTACACAGAAAACCTTCTTCAAGGTTTTGTCTTTTATTAATAGTCACTTTCCACATGTATTGAGCTCCTCCTCCTCGCAAAGCTCTTTTTGACTTTATTTTCATTCAATAATTATCCTGCAAGCATATTTTCTTTGTATTATTTTCGTTTTCATTACCCCATTATGCTGAATACCTATCCCATACATTTCTAATAATTTTATTTACCTTGTATTTACTCATTTTTAGCAAAAGTAGCATTGTCAGAAGTTCTCTAAGCATGATAACCTCATCATAAAAGTCACATTTTCTACTTGCATCCCTCATTTCACAGAAAATAAGCACTATATCCATGATAGTCAAACTTAAAATGTTCATTGTCCACATTTGTTATATGCTTTGGTTTATCCATTACAAAATACCTGAATTACATTGTGCCTCATAAAAATTAACCTGCTAAATGCATAATTTCCAACTTGACTTCACTGTTACATGTCAACGTCATTCCTATATCTCAAATTCATTCACAATTACCTCATCATCTTCTTTCGGCTGCTCTTGTTAGGGGTCGCCACAGCGGATCATCTGTTTCCATTTCTTTCTGTCCTCTGCATCTTGCTCTGTCACAGCAACCACCTGCATGTCCTCTCTCACCACATACATAAACCTTAACTTAGGCCTTCCTCTTTTCCTGTTACCTGGTAGCTTCATCCTTAGCATCTTTTTCCCAATATACTCAGCATCCCTCCTCAGCACATATCCAAACCAACGTAATCTTGCCTCTCTGGCTTTGTCGCCAAACCTTCCAACCTGGGCTGACCCTCTAATATACTTATTCCTCATTACACCCAGTGCAAATCTTAACATTTTTAACTCTGCCACATACAGCTCTAACCCCTGCCTTTTTGTCAATGACACTGTCTCCAACCCATATAACCTAGCTGATCTCACTACCCTCTTGTAGGCCTTCCCTTTGACTCTTACTGGTACTAGTCTGTCACAAATCACTACTGACACTCTTCTCCACCCACTCCATCCTGCCTGTACTCTCTTCTTCACCTCTCTTCCACACTCACCATTACTCTGAACTACTGATCCCAAGTATTTAAACTCATCCACCTTCGCCACCTCTACTCCTTGCAACTTCACCATTCCTCTATCCTCCCTCTCATTCACACACATATATTCTGTCTTAGTCCTGCTGATCTTCATTCCTCTTCTCTCTAGAGCATATCTCCATCTCTCCAGGGTCTCCTCCACCTGTTCTTTACTCTCACTACAGATCACAATGTCATCTGCAAACATCATAGTCCATGGGGACTCCTGTCTGATCTTGTCTGTCAACCTGTCCATCACCATTGTAAATAAGAAAGGGCTCAGAGCTGATCCTTGATATAATCCCACCTCGATCTTAAACACCTCCGTCACTCCCACTGCAGATCTCACCGCTGTCACACTGCCCTCGTACATATCCTGTACCACTCTTACATACTTCTCTGACATTCCCAACTTCCTCATACAATACCACAACTCTTCTCTAGGCACCCTGTCATATGCTTTCTCTAAGTCTACAAAAACACTATGCAACTCCTTCTGACCTTCTCTGTACTTCTCCATCAACACTCTCAGAGCAAACATTGCATCGGTAGTGCTCTTTCCCAGCATGAAACCATACTGCTGATCACTAATCATCACGTCCCTTCTTAACCTAGCTTCCACTACTCTTTCCCATAACTTCATGCTGAGACTGATCAATGTAATCCCTCTGTAGTTACTACAGCTCTGCACATCACCCTTATTCTTAAAAATCAGTACCAAAACACTTTGTCTCCATTCCTCAGACATCCTCTCACTTTCCAAGATTTCATTAAACAATCTGGTTAAAAACTCCACTGCCATTTCACCTAAACACCTCCATTACAGTACATTTTGATTACGTCAAATAATAAAGTCACTAATGTTCACTTATTCAGTCCTTAATAACAAAATCTTTAAAACAGAGGTTGACACACACTGGAAATACCTGCCAACATGCCACAACTTCAGTGTTTTCCCACATATTCCAAAACCTCTCCAATAAATATGTGGATTTAAAACTGTTGATATACACCCCATCCAATGGCTGAAATGAATGCATATAAATCTCAAGACATAAAATCTAATGTTTTCATTGCTAATGCTTTTACTTAAAACTTGTCTGGAGTCTGAAGGTATCAGGAAAACTTTAATAAACTTTACTTTCGTAACATTCCTTTTTGTCACTGAAAACACCTTTTATTCTTCCACCCAAAATACTTTTGTCATCTTTGATAGTTAACTGAGCAATTGGGTTTACGTTCATCATATTTACTTGGGAAACAGACCAGGAGCCCTCAACACTTCATTTCCAGTTTGCCTGTATCAGCAACCTTTGTATTGACTAATTTTGAATTAATGAGTCGTACTCACTCCTTTCACTCCACAGAAGTTTTCACTATACAATATCCATCAGGTTGTCACTTCACCTACACTACTAATGATTTCCTCCCTTACCCAAACATACTGCAGCTAACATTCTGATGCCAGATGTTTTTCCATCAGCAGCTCTGCAGCACTGTTCACTTGCCTTCACTGATACAACGTCTCACAACTTTCCCACGCCAATCTGCAATGAGTGGGGAATTTCATATGACCTGGTCAATTTTTCCTGTCTTATATAAATACTATCTCAGATCTCCCTTGAAAACAGGCCACATGACTAATTGGACAAATCCAGTCAGTAAAAGTAAATAAACAAAACAAGTAATGTTTCTACTCGTACAAAAGCCATGAAAGCTGAAGATAAATCATAAATAACGAGAAAAGTGATGTTTATCTTTATGATGGCTTCTAAGACCTGGTAGGGCTAGTCTCTCCCCTCAGGTATCCGTTTTGAGGAAAGATATGTGACCCACATGCATGTCCTACAGACAGACAGGCTGCATAATAACTGATGATAAAAGAGGGGGAACCATACAGTAACATCTACTGACTGTAAAAGATGCAGTTCCAGAAAATAATTCCTGCTCCCATTTATTAAGTGAGAAGATTCATCATGATTATGATAAGCTGCCTTACAAAATGCACTGAATAACTTATAGCGGAGTGTACAAGAGCAACCTAAGCAAGGCCACTCCAGCATACACATTGTCTCTGTCATGCAAAGGAATAAACCCCTATGGCCCAGCTGTCCCTAGTAAATTTGGTGGCCCAGACACTAGAAGAGTCAGTGGTGAACATAGGAATGAGTGGCCAATGCTGGCTTGCTCATGTTAGGGGGAAGAAGACCTTCTGATCCAGTGTTGCATTGACTCCTAGTGAAGGAAGGGAAGAGTTCAGCAGCAGTACAAATCACAGTATGTGCTGTGACGTATCAACCAGTGCTCAAATACTATAGCCAGATTTAGAAGCATGTGTGTTTGTATGCATGTTCCTGTAGGCCAGTATTGTATGTCTTATTTTAGCAGCATATATGCCAGCAATGCAGGGGAGTATTAGTCTAGTATAAAAAAACTCCTCTGGCTAAAGGACCCTACACAAGTTAGTTCTCATCTCAAGCACTCTCTGCCACATGCAGTATAGTCAATGAAAGGCTAATTTCTGCTAAAGACCAGCCCCCCACCACCAAGTTAGTTGTGGGTGCAAAGGCCAGTGCAACAGAGAAGGGAATTGACCTCTGGACAGGCACTATAGAGCGTGTGTGTCTGCTGGAGTGGTTCTGCTTTGAATGCTTTTCTTCACTATGCTGTAAATTTTTCAGTACATTCTGTAAGGCAGCTCATCATTTGGGGTTGGCAGGGAGGTTGAGTGTTGGCATAAAGGTTAAGGTATTTTATCTCACATAAACAAGGTATCAGGTTTGATTAAAACCTTCAACAGTAAATGGCTAGGCTTAAAATGGCCTGCAAGGGCAGGTAGCCTACCACTTATGTGGTGATGGTTGGTGGGCATGGGGAAACACTACCTAGCAGAACTTCCAGTGTAAATTAAAAAACAATGCGAATTACATTACTTCAATTAGATTAATTATACGAATAGTCTAACAGGTCACTCACAACCACATACCCTACTACTATAACATACATGCACGTGCACATATACAATAAAAGATTATGTATTAACATACCTTCAACCATGCCGAATTCCTCGGTATTTACCAGTTTTGGGGGCAAAATAATGGAATGCCATGAATTCCTGAGTGGTTCCTTCAATTCCAGATTTTTTTTTTTTTTGGATTTTTTTTTTTTAAGTTGTCATCATGCATTCCAAGGTCACGTGTGCATGATGACATCAGGCAGACTGCTAACCTGTTGGAGACTCAGCTCACCTTGGACTGTGTTTACTTTATCACCTGGCTGACCTATTTGATTTGGAAATCTGGAATAGCAGGGGCAGGGCAGCATAGCAGGCAGCAGTGAGTGGAGGAGCTATTTACATAGTTTAACTTAAGTAAATTCTAACTTCTGCCAAACCCAAGACCCAGTGCAGCAGAGTCCAGTCTACCCAGCATCCCCATGCACTCCCAGGATGAGAAAATGTACTTTTCCTGGCCGCTCGATTGCCAGCTCCAGGTAAGTAAAAAAGAAAAATAAAAGGCATATGAAATGTATGCATGCCATCCATACCCTATTGCCATGAATCAATTAACAGGCTGTGGGTAAGGTAACATTTGTAGGGTAGTGTTTTAAAATATTATCTGTAGTTAATGCATTGTCTAGAAGATGCTGGAAGAGTTTTGATCAGATAATGTAGCTGCATTTAAGGTTAAACATGTTGTACTGCACACCAGATTCACTTGTTCTACCAGGCCAGACAGTTCATTGCAGTTCAGATTTGTGAGCCTGTTTTTCAGTCAATGCAGGACGCAAAATCTAGGTTACCTTGTTAGTTACTGCACCACATGTCCATTTTTTATGCATTATGACTGTTAGTATTACTTTACTTGTTATTTATGTTCTGTTCTCAAACTGCCTGCAGCAGTAGAACTTGTGATATTCTGGCAATTTTTAAGGATTGTAGTCAGTAAATAATGACAGACACTTAAGTTTATTTCATGTAATTCAGAATGTGAATGCTAAACAACCCCTGCTATTCCAGCAACTTTCAAAGTTAGTAAAACGATACTTAAAATCTGTCTTTAAACCCCCTCCCCCATTTACGTCTCTGACTCCTGCACTAAAAGGTTGAGAGGTATGCTTCAGGACACATACCACCTAACTCACATATAGTACACCCCCTTCTCCATTATACACAGATGATATTTGATAAGCTTTACTAAGACAGAGTAAAAGGGGGGTTGTGGTATACAAAAATAAAATACTGTCCCACTCACCAAGTTTTATAAGTGATAGGCTAAAATATGTGGCAAAAATCAAGATATTTTAAGACATTCTGTGCAGACAGGTATGGTCCACAGCACCTGGACACCCTTGACCCAAAGAAGTGGCAAGTGGCTGAATCTAGTGTAAGTAAATTCATTTGCAGTCTGTGTTTTCACTACAGCAGTTTGTTAACTAGAGATTTTCTCTGGTGTGGTGGTGTCAGTTCAGCTCCATGAAGAAACTTGGATGGCATGCACTTTTCCTGCTTGATAACTATTTAAGTGGTACTCCAGTATTAACCTGTCTTGCATTCCTCTTGTTATTTTATGCAATTTACTTATTTATTGCGCGGGTAAGTGTGTCATGGTGCAGAGTTGTATTTTGGAAATGAACACAAGCTTTTACACCAATGCTGTACATTATCTTTCAGGGTGTAGCCTAGGCCCATGACAGAGCATGTTTTAGGAGAACAGTAGTTTTAAATTAAGTATTACTGTTCTGTTAAGAACTTTGCCCTGCAGTTAAAACAGTGCACATGCATATATTATTGTTCACAACTGACTGGAGGAAGAGTTCTTCAGCTGAGGGAAAGCAGTAGTTATTCAGTTAGGTAAGACTTAAATAAAAGCTGGCAGGGTAGTCCAGTGGCTTGGGGGGGGGGGGGGTGAGAGGGACGGTCCACCCCAGGCTGCACTTCTGGGACTGTATTTACTTTAATAGTTTAATTTTCAGGGTGTTGTTCTTTAAGAACGGTCCCATAGGTGGTCTGGTCACATCACATCTGTGGGTGCACTGTTGTAAAGTAGCCCTGTTCTTCCTGAATGCCCATGCAATTTTAAATATAGCATTTAAGGGAATTTGCTGCTAATGAGTGGTGTATGTTTACACATTTTGCTGCTTCACCAAGTAAGGGAATTTGCTGCTTCTTTCTGCTGCCAAGAAGGGTGTGTGTGTGTGCGCATGCGGGTGTGTGTAATGCCCCAGTTAGGTATACCTGGTGGTTAGTGTTACTCAGGCTCAAACCCTGTACCTTAGGTACAAGAAACAAGAGCCTGAATTCTCTACCCATACCACCACTTGTGATTCAAAGAATTGAGTCCATAGCTCTCAACTGTCCAGATTTTCATAGAATGTCTGGAATGTTTAGTTCATACTTTTGGTCTGTTCCTCTTAAAAATGTGTGATTTTCTGGCAAATCAGTGAGTACTGAATTCACTAAATAGTGATAGCCATTTAAGTTTCAGTCTTCCTATCTTTCAGAAAATATAGAGTTGTTGTTTGTCTTTCGGCTTTTCCCGGTTAGGGATCGCCACAGCAGAACTCCAGTCCGCTAATGATTGGCAGTTGTTTTTTATGGTGTCGAGTTGCCAGCCCAATGCCCAACCTTCAATGAAGGCACGCCCATTCAACACATGTCTTTCAAATGCCCACTCGACCGCGGGGAGGACATGCAGACTCCACACAGAATTCACTCCCTATCCAAGCCATGGTAACACAAAAAAATATTTTAGCAACTTCCTAAGATTATACAAGCAGTATTTAAAATGTGTCCCTGGTTTTGGGCCTTTGTCCCCCCCCCCCCCACAATAAATGTTGGCTTTTTCCAGATTTCTTGTGCTGCAGTTGAGAGAGATAGTTGAGTGTCAAGTGGCTTTTACAAGGAGCTAAGAGCTTTAGGGCAAGAGAAGTTTAGTGCTGCTTATGCCAGGTCTGTTTGCATTGTTAGTAGCACACAGGTAGTATACTTGCATTTGATGCAGAAGGCTGTGGGTTCTACTCCCGCAGTACATACATGGATTGATGATACTGTACTGTGTTGTACTTTAAAGGGTGTGGATACTGCAGTACTGAGACTGTCCTCCTTTGGAGAAGATATCTAGTAACTGAACCTGTTATCAGTTTGCCATCCATTCCCTATTGCAATATTACTAGCTTATCATTTTTTTTAATGTAACATAGGCAATTTACTCTTCAAGGTCAACGGGCATTTTATTTGTAGATGAAACAATGACATATAAAGTTGCTTGCTAGCAGCAACCTCTTTAGTTACAGGTCCCTTTAATGTGGAATTATTTAGATGACTTTTACTTCTGCAGAGATTGTGCATATTTACTGATATTGGCGGATTATAATGACAGAAGTTTGAGTAGACTTTTATGATGGAAATGTTCTGAATTGGGCAGTTTTGTCATTATTGGTTCATACATTTTGCTTCATTGATTACTCGGAAAATGTTCAAAACAATAAATTTAAAACACTAGTGTGCTATATTATACAAGGAATATAATTGAATACAATCAAGAACATGAAACAAACAACACATGTATGTTTGCATGGTCCTAAATATGTGTGCAAGGGACCTAGGATTTGAAAACAGCCCAAAAGTAAACTTTAGCCATCACTGGCCAGATGCATTTTCTTTGAAAGTGGGTTTCAATGAATGTGAGTTTCAAGGGCAGAGAAGTTTTAATGCCAGGTCTGTTTGTATTGTGAGACTATTGTTCTGCTTAGCGGATGTCTATCAGTGTTTGTGCTATAAAATGTACATAAAAGTTTTAAATAAAACCCAAATAATCATTGCAGAAGTAAAGCATAACGCAATACGCACATTACAGTGTTTATAGTAAATGGGGAGAAATAGCCAAGTAATGGGACACTGCAATGGCTGCAGGGGGGGTAGGCTTGTGTATGGCAGGCCCCATTTGACCACAATTTTGTGAGGGGGGAGGAGTGACAAACTCAAATACAGCCCTGGGTGGCACAAACTCTAGCTACGCCACTGGGGTGGTCTCTTTACATTTCTGGATCACTGAAAGTCTGTACCGTTTTGACCTTCTTTACAGAATCAGTTGTCTGATGTTGATGCAAAAGATCCTCAGTCTTCAATACAAAGTCAAGCAGCACCTGCTAGTGGGAGAGATTTCTACTCATGTGCATTCCTTGCCTTTCAAATACACTGCATTAACATGACAAACAGTGTAACAACTTTTGTTTTAAACAAGAGACATTTTTATTAAATTATCACGTATAACATAGAAATCCCAAATGGGGAAATGCTTAGTTAATAAGCAATTGTTGTGTTTAATATACAATTATCATAGTGGATTTATTTTCTTTTGCTGAACCTGTCTTTATGGAATAACATGCTTAAGTTAAAGTCCTTAAGTGATACAGGAACTATTCTGGTAGTTTGTTTTCCCATGTCATGAAGAGGACATACTCAGTGCTTAGTAATGCCAGGCTATGCTTGAATTTGTATAATATCTTCAAATAATGTAGAGACAGGACTCAGTGAAGAATTGCAGCAAGCTTCTCTTCTGAGTTTATACGATTCAGATTCATATTTTACTTAAGCATTTTTATAGAGTTTAAATATGGACATAAATAAAATACTATTGTTCTATTTATATTTTTGTGTTTAGCCGCGGTGGTTCAGTGGTTAGCATTGCCGCTTCACAGCAAGAGGTTCTCCGGTTCGATCCTTGGCTGGGGTGCCTTCTGTGTGGAGTCTACATGTCCTCCCTGTGGTTGTGTGGGTTTCCTCTGGGTGCTCCAGTTTCCTCCCACATCCCAAAGACATGCCGTAGGTGGATTGGACACTCTAAATTGGCCCTAGGTGTGAATGCATGCATGTGTGTGTGCCTCCTGTGGAAGGCTGGGTGCCGTGCTGGCAACTCAACACCGTAAAAGTCCACTGCCAATCATGAGCGGACAGGTGATCCGCTGTGGCAACCCCTAACCAGGAAAAGCCGAAAGAAGAAGATTTTGTCTGTATTTCAGTTTGCATTTAAAATTTAGCATCCCATAATTCCACTCAAGTGAGCAGGGTTACATAATTATGTATGCAATTTATGTTAATCAGTGTACATGATTTTCGGCCAGTTGTACCTACTTTTCATGGGCCTTTGTCCAGATTTTTGATGATTCCAAGCTGATAGGTATGTGTAGTAAATAAAGACCAACTTTCTTGTGCATATATAGCAGCCTCATCTTGTCTTAACAACTTACCCACTAGACATCTTATCTTAAAAGAAAAGGAATATGCAGATGAATGCCATACTTCACAGTAAGATATCACTTATTGTGAATCTGTTTCACTAACATGTTCTAACCAACTATGAAAACAAAAAAAGAAAAAAGAAAACAAGCATTGGACAGGCACAGCACTAAAGAAGCAATACTGTTTTCAATATTACAGCAGATCTTCTTCTTCTTTCAGCTTTTCCCAGTTAGGGGTTGCCACAGCAGATCACCTGTCCGCTCATGACTGGCAGTAGAGTTTTACAGTGTTGAGTTGCCAGACCGGTGCCCAGCCTTCCACGGAAGGCACACATATGCACACACGCACACACACACACCTAGGGCCAATTTGGAGTGTCCAATCCCTACAGCATGTCTTTGGGATGTGGGAGGAAACCGGAGCACCCGGAGGAAACCCACACCACCACAGGGAGGACGTGCAGACTCCGCACAGAAGGCACCCCAGCCGAGGATCGAACCGGAGAACCTCTTGCTGTGAGGCGATAATGCTAACCACTGCACCACTGTGGCCGCCGTTTTCAATATTACAGTAGATGATGTTGAAAAAATCCAATAATTTACCAAAAAATAGCCACATAACCAAGGCAACAGCATTACGTTTAAAGTTACTGTAAGAGTGACGTTATGCAAGAGTAACAAATGTTAGATGTATGCAGTTTGCTGGTCAATCTCAAGAAATTCCAAACTTCCATATGATAGGGACCGTATCTTAAATTTCATACTAACAATGTTACTAAAAACTAAATCTATAATATTAGTAAACATACAACTTAAAATCCTACTGTTAAGAATTACATCTCCAAGGAATATTTACTTAGCCACACGCAATGTTTAATTTCTCATACTTAATAAAGTACTTTAAAGAAAGCCACTGCTACGTATTGCATTGTGGTACAAAGTTATGGGTGCAGACAGGAAGGTGACTGAAAACCCAGAGTTAATAAAATTAAATACAGACTGCTATATGTACCAGCTAATCCATTAGTACACAAAATTACACACAGACCGATGGGCACGTGCATTCTCCCTCTAGAGGGTCAAGAACGCCATAAACTTAGCTTGACATAATGTTAGCTGTTAATCTGTATTTATGCAGACTTGTTAGATGGTCAGTCTTGGAAGTTGGAAAGCATTGCTGTTGCAACCCGCAACACACTGTGCTGTCTTCACTGACTATAATTATGATTAATAAAGGCAAATACAAATCCAGATGATCACACACAGACGTTAAAATACCATTACAATGTCACTTACTTCTTTCCACCTTAATTGTTTAAGGCTGATTTTCAGGGCGTCCAGTGAAGTCTTCGCTTTGGAGCTGTCCACGGTCACGGATCTCCTGCGCCGTATAACCGTCCCGTCTTCTTTGTTATGTTCTAGTTTTTTCTCGTTGTCCTGCCGCGTATCTCCCCTTCTACTACCCTCACGTCTTCTCATCCATATTCTACCAGTGAAGTGCAGAATTTGCCTGTGAACCTTGGGGTGCATGGCATCCCCGGGCACAGTTCCCTCACAACTTTTCTCGTTTCCCTCAAGAAACTGCTCACCTGTGCCTTTGTTTATAGCACCAGCAGCATTTTGCCTCTCGGGTACCATAACATCCCGTGCTATAAAGCACTCGGCTCCACTGTCACTAATATCCCCCTTATCAGCCTCCTCTCCTAAGTCAGTTTTTGCCTTCAAATAATGCTCACTCATGGCTTAGGAAACTTTCGCCAGGTACCCCCTTCTCTAATTTGAAGACATATCACCAGAACAAGAAACACCAAAAGCTGTCAGTATATCTGAGCCCTCTACAGGTGACCGGCTCTTTCTTATCAGTGGATTGTTTGACTCTGGTTGACAGCGCAACCAGACGGATGCCCAGATGGAGCAAACTACATATTTGGCAAAAAGAAAGCGAAACCACCTCGTGTGCGGTATGTAGCGGGCTAGAAGCACAGGAGGACTGCTGACCAGTAATGAATTTTGCACCAATCAAATACGGCTGCGCGATAATTCCGTGGCGGGATGGTGGCAAGAAGCAAACAGATTTTGACAAATACCTATTGGCTTGACTAATACGTATCGGCAATGGTTTTATCTCAGCTGTCCCCCGATTCATGGATCTCCCTGATTCTTATGATTACGTATTCTTGTTGGGATTATCCTTAAGAGAAGGCATAACAGAAGGAGGGAACAGTCTGTAATGTTGCAGGTTTGCACCAAGGGCACGCAGATACAAAACTGGTAGATATCAGTGCATGTACAGAATTCCATGCGGTGTTCATGTTTATCACACCGTCAAGGAGCTAGTTTAGAGAAACTACTCTCCCTGTTCAACTGTAGTGTTTGCGATTGTCTTTCTTTCACTTCGCTAAATGAGCTCTGCGATAAACCCCATCTGTCCGGCAACCCTGAATTACATAAAGATACTAGTTAAATCAACAAATTAATGTACGCCAAATAAACTCTTTTGTTGTATGTCGCTGCCTTATTATTTTGTCTGTTTAGCTTTCAGTCTGTTCATTACGTATACTTTGCCTTTTTCTCATCCGTGTCACTCAGGCCCATTACTGCCAGGCATACCAATGAACCTTTCAGAGCTAAAAATCTGGATAAAGCCATTAAGGGGGGGGCTTAAAATAGGGGCATTTTTTTTAAATATTGCTCTTCAAACTTAGAAACTTGATAAAATAACAGTTTTTTTTTCGATAGCATGAATTTTCTGAAGGGTAGGAAGCTTGAAACTCAAATATCTGTCATTATTTTCTGACTTCAACCCTCAGTGATTTACAAACACTTTGCCAGAAAACCACAATTTTATGAGGAATATATAAAAACACGAGGCAAAAATCTGTACATTCTGCAAAAATCTGTACATTTGAGAGGTATGATTGCCAAGTAAGAATATGCAATCTACTGACTGACACCAACAATAAACTCAGTTATAGTACTAGGAAACAATTTCTGTTGCAATCCATACGCCTGCAGAGGTTACCAATCCCCTTCACTCTCAAAACATCAACATCTCCTACTCAGACTTATATCTTCAGAAAATATTCACCCAAACCCAGGACCGCCTCACTTCAGCCCTCAATTACAGAATCCAATCACCTACCATATCAGAAATAAAGACCTTAAAATTGCTTGCCCTAATGCATATAGTGCTAATAATAAATAGACCAGTCTTGAAGTATGGCTGATAACAGAAAATCCCCTCGCTGATGGATGATTGCTGCCCCTCTACTTTTATGCAGGGTAACTACCATATATATATATATATATATATATATATATATATATATATATATATAAAATGAAAATAGATCAAGCCCTAGATCTGTTGGCGGTGCTTCAATTCTAATCAAAGAGAATACCTCAATTGCAGTTGTGGACTGCACTAATTTTCATACTGCAGATGACAAGAGTTCCACCTGGGTACTCTCTCATCATATTAGGTAAGCATACTCACATGTGGAATGCCGCAGTTTACTCCTCCCAACCTCTTCTGTCTGTCTTTTACATAAAACTCTCCAACATATGTTCCCTAAAGGCGTACACAACAACACAGTTATTTTTGGTGATTTCAATACCAATGCTATTGGGCAATACTCTCTGCCTCAGAACAAAATGTAGCAATTTATCCAGGCTCAAAAAATACAAGCTCGCACTAGAAACAATGTAAGAAGTGGTTCTAGCTCCTCACTTAACCTAATAATAACCAACATACAAATTAGATGTGTTCACAGTGAAATACTTCCCAGTGCTCAGAGTGACAACTCACCATTAAATCCATTTGATCACTCAGAACATATAAAAAAACCTCCCCAAATAATTGAAAGAAGATCTTTCCCTAATAATAAGTTACTGAATCTCAACACCCAACACAGTGCTATAGATGGACTCTCATGTATGCCATGTCTGAAATCACCTCTGTTTTAGAATTTTTCAACACAAGACTGGCCACAATCCAGGATACACTGTACCCTCTTACAAAAATAAAACTTAGATCACAGTGTTGCCAATGGCTTTCAATGGATATTGAAAACAAAATTAAAGCCAGAGATTCAGCCAGGACAAACAGGAAAAGGAACTCCAACAATACAGAGTTGCAACACGTTTTTCTGAGTTTAAGGAAAGAAACAAGAATTGCAATAAATTCTGCAAAAGATCTGTACCTTAGACAAAACAGGAAGCAAACTGGTTTAGACACAAGCAGTTTTAGAAAAAGAAAACGTTTAACAGGGACATTGAATAACTATTCAGCTACCAATGATGAACACTTAATATCGAATCATTCCACCTTTGCTAATAATTATGTTCACATTTTGTAGACCACCATAACAGACATAACTAAAGCCTTTCCAACAATTCACTCCCCATAACAAAGAAGAGCCTTCATCCCATGATCTGTGCCCTCTAACATCTTGTGCTGCAACCTTTCACTTCTCTGAAATTTCAGTAAAGCAGACTAAATCCATACTTCCCAATCTCAATAATTCAGAATCTAAATCCAGCAATCTTCATCCCACCTTCTTAAGGCTTGCAGCTGAAAAAAATCACTAAACCCCTTACTCATATCTTTAACCTCTTTCTCACCTCAGGCACTGTCCGACCAGCATTCAAACATGCAGTTATAATCTTTCTACCTAAAGTCACTTCTAATGGCTTGAAGGATTATAAACCTATTTCCACCCTGAGTCCTAGTACTAAAATATTTTAAAAACTTTTATACAAGCAACTACTTAAGCACATTAACAACTATGGCCTGTTATGTGATACACAGCATGGCTTTTGCAATGCCTTCAGTCCCTTTAGTACCCTGGTAATGGCCATTTATGCCATTTATTGTAACCTGGATTAGGGACTTATTACTGCAAGTCTCTTTCTTGACAGGACAAAGACTTTTTAATGGTCATCCATACCCTTTTTCTCAACAAATTCAAAAGACTCAACTTTGGAGATAACACTATCTGTTGGTTTTGCAGCTAAATAAAACACAGAACCATCCTCTACTGCTGATAAACTTAATACAGGTGTGCAGCAAGAGTCTGTGGTAGGTCCTCTTCTGTTCTCTTTGTTAATTATCTCCCCTTAGAATTACCAAATCATGAATTGAATAATTTATGCAGATGATATGCTGCTCCTGCAGTCCAGTAATAGACACTCGGACCTGCAAACCAAGTTGTAGGACAATTTCACTCCGATATGCACCTGGCCCACTAAAAACAAACTACAAATTAACCCCAAGAAAATCAATGTCATGGTCTTTGCCTCGGTCAAGAAATGACCTCTTAATTCTTCCTATTCTCTTAGCAGCTGTTATTGGGAACAGAATACCTAATGTCACTGAACAGAGATACCTAACCCTAATACTCAGTCCTACCCTTTCCTTTACTATACACACAGATTTTGTAACTAATAAAGTCATTGCTCAATTACAAATCAGTCACATCCTTTCATCTGCTGCTCGCAAGGCCATTCCTAAAAATATTTTAATACTCAGGCTTGAATATAGCCATCCTTGTCTTGTTATTCATTCAGCCCATAACACTCAAAGAGTACAGACTGTTGAGAATAAAAATCTACAGATTCATTCTATTAGCACAGCCCCAGATAAACCACTGCAATTTGTTAAAAAATCCACATGGCATTCAGTGCCTGATAGGCCAATTTTCTTCTAGGTACTCTAATTTACAAGGGACTAAAGCATGGTCACTGCCCCCTTTAAGAGTGAAACTACCTTCACAAGACAACCATTATGTAGTCAGAGGTACACAAGACAACAATTTCACTCTAGTACACCCTCTATTTAAAACTGCTGGAGGCGAACAAGCTTTATCTAGACTGGGACCTGCTACCTAGAACCACTTGCCTACAGACATCAAAAATCTAGAAACCATTTATGCACTTCAAAGGTGCACTTAAAGAGCATCTCTTTATTGAATCTGTCTGCAGCTGCTACCATGGCAATGGTTAGCTAACTTACCATCTTATATCATGAATACTAGACTGCATTTAATAAACTTTTCTCAGCCATGGAATCTCATACTCAATTATTTCATATGTATATTGGAGTTTATGTATTATATGTATGATTGCACTGCATTTTATACACATATTACCTTGCATTTTGTATAGATCTTCTTTTCAATGCACTCTTACTGAATCTTTTAAATGTTACTCTAGCTGCATTCAGTCTGATTATGTTCTGAATATTGATACTTACTCATTTTGTATATAACATTGTTGATTGAAAGACCGTCATGTATTTTCTGCTCTTTGAGCTCAGGTCATGACTGAAGAGGGCCAATAGACCAGTTCACTAACCCAGTGAACAAATAGTAAATAAATAAGTAAACAAACTTATTATTTTATACATGCATAAAAGAGTCAGAGAGGTGAAATGGAAGCAGCTTCTGTGACAAAAAACAGAAATACCATACAAACCTGAGACACATAATATCTAAAGCAATTGCTAAAACAAATGCTCAGTATCCAAGATTTCAACAACAAGCACAACTGCAATACCAATAGATATACATAGTGTACATTGCAAATGATAGTTGAGCTAGGTTTTGTTACCCATTTCAGTAATAATATCAGTTTGTATACAAGTTTTAACTTGTACTGGATCTGAGCTGTGGCAATAATGGTTAAAGAAAAGTGATGAATGAAACGAGAAAGAAAATCAGAAACTGTGAGGTAGATGGCAAGTAGAAATTAAGACAGCAATCTTTTACTACATTCAGAATGTAGTTGCACAGCTTCTGTCAGGGAGACAGTATACATCTTTTTTTTTCTAACTTCATCCAGTTTTTTTCCACATTCCTGCTTCTGTGTAGTGCCATTTATATTGCTTTGTAAAACTAGCCACTGAAATTAGCATCATATTTGTGGAAACTTGTTACCAACGTATTATTTATGAAAAATAGTCACATTCTGGATAAACATGAGTCTTGCATTTTATCTGTACACAATGACTGAAATCTTTGTGGTTTAATTGTTTTACTATACAAATACTGTCTTGCTGTTTCACTCTTAGAAATATGAGCTGCCTTACTAATATGAAGTAGAGTGCCATTGCATGGAGGTGTTACTACATGTGAAGTAATACAAACACTTTCTTCACAATAAGTGCTGCATCTGATAAGTAACAGCATGACAAATCTGAAATAAAACAGTTTCACATATCTTTGATCTAAGCGTTTCAACAGTGACTGTGAAAAAATACTAAAACTTCTCCTACCACACCATTAGATTATAGGGATAATGCAAATGTCTATCCCTTAAGTAAAGTATTTGAACAAAATTAGAAACAAATTATACAATATGAGGAAAGATATGGTGTCCCCTCTTAAGGCCAGCATTGTTTTAAAACAAATGCTGCACACTTTCAGACTTGTATGCATTCACCAATAAAGTTAATTGCAGTATGGAACACAAGCTCTACACTGGTGTCATCTTTAGTGACCTGAGACATGTCTTTGAGGTAACAGATTATATTCTGCTGCTCCAAATGCTTGCCCATTGTGTTTCAGGCAGTGTCATTAAACTGCTCCCCAGCTCTGTCCGTAAGATAAACTTTCAAGCTATTTCTAGGAATAGTAAAGCAGATTCTAGCACTTATGTGATAATCCAAGATCAGTAGTTGGGCGATTCGGTTCTCTATTTTCTTAAACAACTTATTAAGAGCTGCATGAGTTTAAATGCTTACTGTAAGCCAAAGACATCCTGTTCTGTAGATCACACAAAACATCAAATATCCTGCAATTTCCTCTCCAGAATAAAAAAAGTAGCTTTCTGCAGGACTGACAATGCTCATATAGCTTAATCATTAACTGCTTAAAGTTCTCAATAATGCCTTACTAAAGTTCGGAATATCATAATCACTGATCCTCTGTGAGCCTTGTATCACAGGTTGCAAAAGTATTTGGGCATTTGATTAAATAAAACCTTTCATTCCATTAGCATACTGAAAACACAGTGAATAAAGGGTTATCCAAACTTATATGTCTACAAATGTACTTACTTATTTTATTGATTTATCATTTGTTTGTTTCCATTTTGTAATCAGGGTCCTCCATGTGAGCTACGTAACCCCTTTTTAGTGGAGTCTCAGAGAGAAAAGCACTATATTGCAACAACAAAGTTAAAGTACATTTAACAAACAAATTGGAGAAACATTTTTATAGGAACATTTTAGATAGATAGATAACAATGAGAGAAGTGAGAATAGATTATTAAGTTTTTGTAAATTGCTAAGACTGAATAAAACATCGAAGCAGGTAAGAAGTGAAAAAGAAAAAGAGGTAAAACAAAAGATAGAACCTTTCAAATATATTTTGCAATGGATTTGTCTAAAAAAAATAAATGAAAATGTTTGACAGTCCCTTCTGAGAAAGGAAGTCCTACATATACATACATTGAGGTATGATAATGACAAGTAGAAAAAGAGATGAGGAGATTGAGTAAACCTGCACATCATGGAATCCAGAAAAGGTAAACATGTACACCATAGAATCCAAAAAAGGTAAACCTGTACATCGTAGAATCCAGAAAAGGTAAACCGGTACATCGTTGAATCCAGAAAAGGAGACGAGGAGATTGAGTAAACCTGCACATCGTAGAATAGAAAAGAAGACAAGGAGATTAAGTAAACCTGCACATCATAGAATCCAAAAAATGAGACGAGGAGATTGAGTAAACCTGCACATCGTAGAATCCAGAAAAGGAGACGAGGAGATTGAGTAAACCTGTACATCGTAGAATCCAGAAAAGGAGACGAGGACATTGAGTAGCTCAGAATTAGTCCAAAATTACACAAAATACACTGAACCCACAGATATTGCCAACATTCTGGCAGACAGGTTCAGTGCAAATTTCTCCGCCCCCTCCCCCCCAAAAGGAGAAATATCTATCCCAGCAGAGTGTAGCCTCCCTAACATCTCAGATGCCCAGGTGAGAGCCGCCCTCTCCAAAGCTAAAAACACAGCATCAATGGGACCGGACGGTGTCCCGGGCTGTGTGCTACATGAACTCCAAGAGGAACTAAACCCGCACATAAGGCTGCTGTTTAATCTTTGCCTTACTACAGCATACGTACCCAAAGAGTGGCGTACAGCAACAGTGGTTCCACTCCACAAAGGAGGTGCTTCTACGGACCCTGGAAATTACCGCCCCATAAGCTTGACGAGCCTGGTCTGCAAAGCTGTGGAAAGGATTATTATGGAACTCATAAACAAAGACATTAGGGACCTACAGACATTGGATCCTACCCAATTCGGCTTTGTCAAAGGCAGATCCTGCCTTTTGAACCTAGTCAACTTTTTTGAAACAGTCACTAAGGCCATTGATGAGGGTAAGGCAGTTCACACAGCCTACCTTGACCTTGCAAAAGCCTTCGACACAATACCCCACTCGGGCATCATTGACAAACTCACCAGCTTAAATGTAAACCCATATGTCACAAGATGGGTTGCAAACTGGCTCAAGGACAGAACCCACAAGGTCAGAATTGCTGGAGCCATGTCAGACTCTAAGCCAGTCACAAGCGGTGTCCCTTAGGGCTCAGTCCTGGGACCCCTATTGTTCGGCATTTATTTTTCCGAGGTGCAAGCAAACATAGGAGGATTGTGGCTGACAAAGTTCGCAGATGACTGCAAACTGGGTGCCATAATTGATACTCCAGCGGACACAAGCATCCTTCAGAAAGGCCTCATAGAAACAGATAATTGGTGCCAGAGCCATGGCCTTAAACTGAATGCCAAAAAATGTATAGTAATACCCTTTGGGAAAAACAAGGTACCCACAAATTACCACATAGGTGGTAATCCATTAAGTACGGAAGAGGTAATCAGGGACCTAGGGACCCAAGTCGACAGTAACCTCTCATTTGACACTCACATTGCCAAGGTGGTTAGGAAGACCTTCTATATTGCCCACCTTATCATGAAGGGATTCACATCTAGATCAAGAGAGGTCATTGTGCCCCTGTACTCTTCTCTTATCAGGCCCATGATTGAGTACAATGCCCCATTTGGGATGTATCTTACCCGACACCTGCAGCAGTTAGAAAGACCCCAAAAGTTCCTCACCAAGAGGATAAAGGGTCTCAAACATATGTCATATGCTGCCCGGCTGAAGAAACTCCAGCTCTATTCAGTCGCATACCGCCTACTCAGAGGTAATCTATGCCTGACGTACAAGGCCATGTCCAATCCGGAATTAATG
The DNA here is from genome assembly GCF_019279795.1 of Protopterus annectens. Lineage (NCBI taxonomy): Eukaryota > Metazoa > Chordata > Ceratodontiformes > Protopteridae > Protopterus > Protopterus annectens. The sequence continues at coordinate 471,425,607 of NC_056750.1, forward strand.
GATATGCTCCACCTCAGAAAATCCAAATCCATCAGAGCCACGAGAGCAAGAGATTTGAACCTCAACACAGAAATAAATAGGACGTGCTGGAGAGACAGATTCATAACCCAGAGGCTCCCTACACTCTGGAACAGAATCCCAGTCCATGTTAGGCAGAGCCCCTCACTAACTCTCTTCAAGAGAAATCTTGACGAGTGGATGGGAGATCGTAGGTTTACCCCGGGGGTCATCTCTGTGTCACTACTAGACAGAGGCACAGTAAACTAAACCCTAAATGGGCATAGTATTCTCATCCCAAGGGGTGGCGAAAGCCACACACACTCTGGCTAGGCTTATAAATGCCCTAGGGCAGATAGCCTAGTATGAACCTATGATTAAACCTGCACATCATAGAATCCAGAAAAGCAGTAGATCTACAGTACTCTCTGTCAATAATAAAACTAAAGTATAGTGTTAGCACTGCTACAACATCTTCTTTCTTCAAGTTTCAGAAAATAAGATCATCAGATTTATATCCATGTCCAGCCAGAACACAATGCCTCCTGACTACAAAGGGAAGCACTCCCCATCACAGCATGAGCTATTCTGCTTCCAGATGTACTTATCTTTAAACTACCTTATTCTAACTACTGACCCTACTTAAAAATAACATTAATATTAAATCTCTGTTATACTCTGTTCTCAGTGAACTGTCTACATCCTTACTAGGTAGGCCAACGTTCCACCTCAGTTCATGTGAGAGATCTTGTTCTGAAGTTGCAACTGTTTTCTGCAAATTCTTGATTCAGACAGTTAAGAACTGCAAGTTACATCTCTCCCTTTTACAAAATTAAGGGCCATCTTGTTGACTTGTACAAATGTTCTTGGTATCATTGTAATGGTAACTGCACAGTTACTCTCATAATGTGTAACACAGTTATCATCTTCACTGGAACCATTTACTTTTCTGCATACCTCTATTGAGTCTGCCTAAAAGTTAGAAATTATTTATAAATCTGATGCTGTCAATTTGTATAAATCCTTACATGTGTTAATGTGCACTCTCAACTTGCTGTTCTAACAATTTACTGTGTTGCTCATTGTTGTTAGTCACTGTCTTTGCCTTGTGATCAGGTGTGATAGAGGAATGGCACCACTGCCAACAATGTTATAGTGGCAGTGATACCACTGCCACCAATGTAATGGATGCCAGCCACTGTAATGCCAAGATGGCTGGCACCACTGGGGCTGGAATCCCACCATTGCCAATCAAGTAAGGAGTATTACCAAGAAAGTGCACATAAGTTTATTTCAATAATTAATTCACAAAATACAACCCGGCCCCAAGAGCATAAAAGGAATATTCACTACTTTCCTGGGTATGAGCTTCCAATTTCCACGGCCAGAGTGTACTACTCATAGGACACCTACAGAGCTGAGTCTTTGATCAAACAATCCCAGGACCCTTCCCATCACTCACTCTGTGAGCCAGTATCTTCTAATGTTTATTTATTATTTATTTTTTATTTATTTATTTATTTATTGACATTTGTTAACCGGGTTAGTCCAACTGGGCTTGTGGCCCATTTTCAGTGGAGACCCGAGGAGAAAAGCTCCAATACAACAGAAAAAAATAGAGTTTACAAGATAAGATGCAAGTAGTAGTTATATATACACAACTTTGTACTTGTGCATTCAACATATGGAGATTATACAGAGATAAAAATTCTTGAAGTCAAGGAAGAAAGATATTAATAGTTGAGCAGGATAACCAAGTATACACATTATTTACATCAATTCAATAAACAAACTTCAAGAACTTCAACAGTGGTTGGTAATATCATTTTAGTAGAACGTAATTTTTGAGGCGGAAGAAATGCCTATGTATAAAGAGAAGGAGAGAAAACAGAAGTAGAGAGGGGGAGTTAAGTTGGGGCTTGACAGGGGCAGGTTTTGGAGTTAAGTAGATGAAGTTTAAGTTTCTCTGTGAAATGAGATGGGTGTACTATACTGCATACTTCCCTAGGAAGTTTATTCCAAGCTTGGGCCATAGAGTACTTGTATAAGAGTTTGCCCACTGATTTTTTTTTGGATAATATATTTGTAGTAGATGCTGGTTAGATGTCCAGAAGGTACGAGGTGGAGAGTAGATGGTGATGAAGGAAGAGAGTGCAGGACATGCAGCAGGTTTATAAAGAATAGTGTGTATCATTTGAAGTTGGGCTAACAACAACAGATGTGGGAGTTCTAGCCAGTTGAGAGAGTTTAGAGGAAGGCAGCGGTGTGTATTGTATGGAGAGCCAGTGATGAATCAAGCTTACGATAGGTTTGCTGGAGTTTGTTTAGGGTAGTAGTTTGTATATGTGTGAGCACAGGGGCAGCATAAAGAAGTGATGTCCTTTTATCCATGATAATTTCCTTTCACACAAATCATTATTCACACACACACATGCACACACACACACACACACACACACACACACACACACACACACACACACACACACACACACACACACACACACACCTGCGTGTAGCCGGGAGAAAAACAAGTAATTAGAACAATTTTTTTTACTTGGCATATAAATTGTCAATACATATCCAAGACAGCTTCCTCTCTCTGGCTCCAGTCTGGAGTGGCTTAGTGATATGCAGGTCATTATGTCCATCAGAGTGACTGCATCAGTTATAAAGCAAAATATACTTCCTGGTCTCATCTTTTCTTTTTTACGTTCACAAGTGAAAACAACCAAGTCTGAAGATGCAACACATTTCAAAAGACATTACCTGTTCTTTTATATTCAAAAAGACAAAAGTTACATATTCCTAAACCATGAGAAATCACACACGGAATGCTGATGAACAAGAAAGGGAAGAGAATGAAAAATATATGTATTACATTTTTAACCCAGTTTCCACTGGCTTGACATTATCCCTGACATCACACCAATGTCAGGGCTGAAAAGGGGTCTTTGGTCCAGTTTACTTACACTCATATACCCATTTTACAAATGTAATATATAAATAAATAAATGTATCATAGGATGATACATAATACAACTGAACAGTAATAACTAATTATAGGCAGTAGTATGCAATGTTATGACAGGAAACCAATGGACCTGTTTTAGTTTTCCTTTTGGATCTCAAAAATGAGAAATTACATCTCTCTATATGTGTGTATGTGTGTATATATATATATATATATATATATATATATATATATATATATATATTTTTTTTTTTTTTTTTTTTAATTTTTCAGCTACATATGAATAACTTCTTTAACATTATTTCATGAAGACGGCTCATAAAGTCAAACTATGGATTATCTAAATCAGTGGTCTCAAACTCAAACAAATATGAGGGTTGTGTGCAGACTACAATGCTCAGCTAAGGGACACAATCTCCAAAACAGAAAGAAAAGCATTCAGAGCAGAAATTAGGCTATTTCCATGATAAAGACAGCTAACTGCTTAATCACAGTTTTCCAGGATAATACCACTTTACACGTCTATAGACCTATAGATAGAAAGTACACACCTGGCTGGCTACTAGTTAACACATTAATTGATGTAGGTGAAGGGGTGTGAGTGGTATGTATCCATTCATCCATCCATCCATAACCCCTTTTTCCCATTTTTGCACATGGGTTCTGGGTGTCAATTCAACAGTGACAATCACCTAGATCAAAGGTTTACACTGCTAAGTGGATAGCCCTGCTGCTGTAGTTCTTCCATGCCACGCACTTGCACACATACTCACACCTATGGCCAGTTTAGACTGTCCGATCCACAAACTGCATGTCTTTGGAATGTGGGAGGAAACCGGAGCACCTGGAGGAAACCCATGTAAACACAAGGAGGACATGCAGACTGCACACAGAAGGCATCCCAGCTGAGAATCAAAGCAGGGAATCTCTTGTTGTGAGGCAACAATGCTATCCACTGCGCCACTATGCCACCCTTGTGAGTGGTATGTATATTTTACTGTAACTTTTTCTTTTATCTATGTCATTTCACACATTTGATACTTTTTCTTCCTAGCTTGAACAAACTGAGATGGTTACCATGTGGGCTGCCACAGAAGACTGCTTAAACTGGCAACAAGACAGGATTGGTATTACTGATGTCTGCTGTCCGATGGTGTTCACCCATTGCACTTACTGGATGCATGTACAGCACCATTCCCATTTTGTTTCTACTATCCAGGTTCACAGGAAGAAGAGGTAGACATCGTAGCTCTACTGCAGCTGCTCCACTAGGGAAATCATACAATGTCTGTGTGGTCCCTGAGCATGTGTAACTCCTCTCTCCCCCACACACTCCCTCATTCCTTCCCTTTCCTGCATGACTCCTCAAGTACCAGGGCCACTGATCAAATTCCAGTCACCTGGGTTTCATTCAGGGCTCCAGCTCTCTGCACCTGGGAATTCATAATCAATTTACAAAACTACAAATTATTATCAAGCAATCACAGAACTAGTACTGTTTAGTGCAGTATCCATTATATCCTATAGGCAACACATACACCCCACAAATGAGTAAAATTGTAACACACGGCTAGGAGGCTGAGCCCGCTGTACCTGCACAGAAGCACTCAAAGAAAGAGTTAAAGAATCTTCCACAGAACCAGTATTAAATTCAAGCAAATTTCTCAACCATGCATGGCCTCCTCCATTATCAGGTACATACCTTAATATACTTTTATTTTATTTCACATTTGTTAGCCAGGGTAGAGCACTGACTAATACTGATCAATTTTAGGCTCAGCCCAATTTGCATTTATAATCAAGCAGCAGGTACATTTAGTAAGACACTTAGAATCAAAACAGTTACAATGCACAAACATTTGAAAGTGACAATAACAAGATAGTATATACCAATGAAATCTAGCAAAATATTACCTAAGGAATACTTGTTATCAGTAAAGATATAAAAGTAAAGTTTGGTGAGTAGATGCATTAGAAATAAAAAGAAATAGATGGTAAACAGGAGATAGTACAGAAAAGGGCTTTATACATATTTACAGAGTAAATATTTGCATGTTGCTGTGAGGTACTGTATCTGGATAATAGTAGTTGCACAATACAGGCGTGAACAGAGATTATTACATTATTTAATATGTTTCTTGCCTCCTGCTACATCAGATATTCCACCTCACTTATTTGTTACCATAGATGCAAAGTTGTACCTCAGTCAGATTGTGATACTATGTATATTTGTTAGTATTAAAGACACAGGTCTGAACTGAGTAGAAGTGTTATTGCTAACAAAGTTTCACTTTCAAGACATCTCTATACAACTATCTAGTGAAGGTGACTGAAAGTCATCTATGAGGCATAACCTTTCCAGTCATTTGGGATTATGCTGCAGAGGAACAACTGCCCACACTGTGGATATCCACCCGCCATACATCTCAACAATGATGGAATTATATGAAAGTACATGCCAGCAAATACTGCTCTAAGTCTGGACTTTAAACAGGAACCTTTTTTGAAAAAAAAAGCAAGGTTCTTTTATCATTGTTGTTGAATTTAATTTAGCTTGGGCTTGGAAATTCCCTGTCGTGGACCAGCAGACCATGTGTGGACATCTCAAAAGATAGCAATTGAGTAGTACTAGTTCCTAATAGATTTTGTTTCAACAAAATTGCTTCAAGACCTTATGATGCCCAGTGGTTTCGGTTATGCTGTACAAATAGACAAAAGTCTCTTTATTAAAGTTAAGTATAATATAGCAATAACCCATGCCTGGGTGTGGGTAATGCTGGATTTACCCACGGTTGGTGTGGTTTGGTCACGAGGGCGAAGCCTGAGTGGCCAAACAAAGCCAACCATGGGTAAATCCAGCATTACCCACACCCAGAAGTAGGTTATTGCTATTATACAATGACATTAAAAAAAAAATAATTACTTTTCTTAAATAATGGCATTGTATAATGCCTCCTTGCTGCCCTTCCACAGCTGTCTGATATTCTGCGCCAGTTCTGCTGTACTGCGCATGCGTATGCCTATGCAGTACATCAGAGCTGTGGGCAAAATCAACAGAGAAAGCAAGATCTCCGTTGCTTTTTACAAACTGTTTCGCTATGTTAAATGGTTTTAACATGGCGAGACAGCTTTAAGAAAAGCAACAGAGATTCTCCATTGCTTATTTTAAAGCTGTCTCACTATGTTAAACCCATTTAACATAGCGAGACAGTGTTGATGTAAGAGTTATAGTAATGGAAAAAGTCCGGGCGACCAGACCTTTTTCCATTACTATAACTCGGATTTACAACATGCACGTTGACCAATCAGTGTGCACATTTTTGAATATCAATGGGGGGGGGTCGTTGTATAATTGAGGATATAATCTGGAGCTTCAGTACTGCTGGGTACTTGGAATGTATAACTACTGTACCAAACAGGAATATCTTTTGTTTGTTACCCAAGGTGATGCTGACACTTTAATTCCTATCATTACTGCACATTCTCCCAGATACTACAATTCTCTCAGACCATTTAGCTGCTTGGAGGACTCTGTGATAGTTGCCCTTGATGAACTACAAATGTCATATGGTAAATCACAGTGCAGTGTGTATATATAAGTACTAGTACCAGTACAAACTGTGTGGATGCTTTGTGTTCCTGTGCTAAAAACAATTCAAAGTAATGAATGGGACTATGGTTATGTGATCCCTTCAAATTTAGATGAGGTTATGTGTTGGGTCATGTTCAGACAATACTCTGACACTCTATTTACAAATCTGATGCACCACATCTGTGACTTCCAAGATTCTGATAATAATGTGGAGAGTGCCATCATTATACCTGCTATGGGTGCATAGGTGTGAAGCCCATCACACTAAAGGTAAGGAGAATGTGTGTGTGTGTCTTTCGGCTTTTCCCGGTTAGGGGGGGGCGGACAGCGAACCGGTCCGCTAATGATTGGCAGTAGAGTTTTACATGCTGGCTTGCCGGATCATAATGTATTTCAGCATAGCTTAATTGTTGAACAGTAATGTAGAGTTCCATTACATGTTAAACTAAACGCCATATTGAAATTAGTGCTGATTTTTTGCTGTGATACCACTTGTATGCTACATTGTCTATAATAGAATCTGTCATGTGCGATATTACTGATGTGCTTGGTTTGATTCCCTGATGCCCATTTGTCAATGTGTGCTATCACTATATGATTCCATAATTAGCAAGAGTCCATACATTGTCATTTGCAATATTATTTGTATGCTTTGTTTGTTTCAGTGACATGCAAGTTTCAAAGTATGACTGATTCAATAATGTTAGTGGTATAATCTGTGTTGTGCTTTCCTTCTGTGATGTCCAAGTGAAATTAATTTATTGCATAAGTAAATAAATATCAGTAGTCCAGCTAAATTTTTGATTGCAATATTAGTTGTTTGCTTGTCTGTCAAGTATACACTCACTATTTATGCCTGCATGATTAAATAATTATCATTTTTTACTGGTTTGTGTCACACATGATCAATACTCTGTGATTTTACCAATCATTCCAATATTTTTTACATACAATTTCACTAAATAATAATTTAATTATCAATACTACTCAAAGTTAAAACATATCTTATAATGTATACTTATTCACTATGGCTCCAGTACATCAATAAGATCTGGTATTTATAGGTTTGCATGGCCATTTCTGGAGGTGTGCATTGATGGAAGATGGTCAGTAGGGGTTGCTACAATGCATTGCTACTCTCCATTCAGGGGGCATTATAAACAAGTATCGCCCTCAGCAAGCTGGCTGTTTGCTGAGTTGTAACTTAATTAATCTTATTGTAAGTGTTCACCAGATTATTTGGTATTTATTTATTTCACTTTTGTATCTGGGAAGTCATGCTAGGATGTTCTGTTTTCAGTGGAGTCTTATGAAGAGAAATTGCCAAATAATAACAACAGCTCAAGCCTGTGATCATGTTCCCCACAAATTTTCAAATCTTTATCACAATGAAAATTCAACAAGTATTTGATTAGGTGGGTTGATAATTGGTTGCATGATAGAAAGGCATGGGTTTGTACTCATGGGGTAAGATTCAATGAAATAATTTCTTATTTCATGTATTTATGGCAAGATTTCCTTTTGAAATTCTAGAGTGACAGTGGCAAATGAAAACTGGATCAAAAAATGCAAACTATAAAAATAATAATACAATATATATATATATATATATATATATATATATGAAACTATAATAAAATAAAGAAAAATAAATACAATAAGCAGTGTTTAAACTTTGTGTTTGAAATGTCCCATATAAACCATAACATTGTGTGATGAGAGATGCAATGTGGTAATTTTCAAAGTTCCAGCACACTTTCCAAAGAACAATAGCAATTCAGTCCTGGAGGACGAAAGGAGTTCAACCTGAGCTGCCAAACTAATTTGTGTCTTTCCAGGGTATTGTTGACATCACCTTCCAGAAACTCTGACTCTAGTTTCTTGAGTATCTGGAACCTGAAGCCAATGTGTTTCTTATGTGTCATCAAATGCTTAGAAACAGCATTATTATAACATTTAGCTCGAATTTTAGCCAAGTGTCCTGAAATTCTTCTTTTTAATTTATGTTTTTTTCCAATGCAGGATGCCTCACAACTGTCGCACTGATCCCTGTAGACAACAAATTTAGAATTACAATCCCCACCAGCATTAGTTTTCAGTTCTTTCTGCAGGTATGGACATATAAATGAATCACCCTCCTTTATGCAGTTACAAAAAGTGCAGTCTTGGCCAGATTTCCTGGTTCTTCTGTTTGTAGGTTTTGCTTTGCTCTCAACCCAGCTATGGATGTTCCTATCCTTTCTAAAACAAATTAAGATATGTCACCTAAAATGCTTCTTAGGTGTGTACTTTTAGATATTATAGCCATTATAGCCCAGTTTTCATTGATTATATCTTTGAAAGTCACAAGAATATGTCAAAATATAACAGAGTTTTGCTTTCTCTTTCCCAAGTGATTTCTTTAGAATTCTCAGATGGTTATTAAAGAATGGGGCATTGCCGTTTTTCAGTTCTCTGATGGGTTTAAGTAAGGAGTAAAGCATGCTACCCTCGTTCCCTCTGGCTAAAAATCATTTTCTAAATTCTTAAGATTCTTGATAAAAGGATGGAGTTTTATGGCTGTGCATGCTATTTTGTATCCTTGGGATTTTACCTTGTTGTGTTTTGTTTTTGGAGGGTAAAGACTTCTGTAATGTAGAAGCATATTTACTCTGATGGGTTTTCTTATAAATCAGTCACCATTCTCCCTGTGTCTTTGTCTTTCAAGATTTCCGTATCTAAGGAAATTGTGAAGTCAGGGGTGTGGTAGCAGGTGAACCTGAGGAAAGGAGTCATCTGATTAATGTAACTGATAAACTGCTGAAGCTCTGTGTTGTCCCCTTCCCATACAATAAAGATGTTGTTGATAAATGTGAGATAAACTGCTATGTGAGTCATGTAGTTTCGATTGTTTAAGATGAATTCCTCCTAACACTTCCCAAGTGCGATATTAGCTATGCTTGGGGCCATGGCTGCCCCCATTCCTATCCCTGTTGTCTGTTTGTATCCTTTACCATTAAAAGTTAAGTAATTACAGTCCAATAATGGATTCAGATGCTTACCTTGTGTCTCACATTATACTGCAGTGACTTTGCTGTACTTCACTAGTACTTCTGTAGCTGCATGTATGGAGTACTGATGAGGTAGTACAGTATACAAAGATTCAGCATCCATAGTAAGCAGTAAGCTGTCCTCACTGATGGGAATGCTCAGGGTTTTTCTAATAAAATCTCTGGAATCTTGGATGTATGATCTAGACTTATCTGCCAGTGGTTTTAAAATGTAGTCCAGGTAAATAAATGTGGCTTCATTGTGTGAGCCCCCACTAGCAACCACAGGTCAGTAAGGGGTATCATCTTTATTCTTATGTCGCTTGGGTATTTCAAAAAATCTAGGAAGCCGAGGGCATGGTATTTTAAGGTATTTGAACTGGTTCTCTGATATTAGTTCAGCATCGTACATATCACATAGTTTTATCTCCTAATCCACATAGCCATGCTCAAGTTCATTCTCTGTATGTTTAGCGTAAAACCTCCTGTCATCTAACATAGTCTCATTTTTAATGTTGTAGGTGGAGGTATCAGTGACTAAATTAGCCCCTTCATTGTCAGCTTTATAATCATTCTTGTTTTTATAATTGCTCAGCTGAACTAGGGCCTTTTGTTCATCCTTACTTATATTGTAGAATCTCTTTCTAGGAGGTTTGCCTAGCAGTTTTTGAATGTCCATCTCACATTTCACCTCAGATGCTGCTGATGTCTGATTTAGAGGTGGGCAATATGAATTGGGCCTTTGTATAGTCTCCTCATTTGGTTTCTTCTCTGTGAATTTCTTTTCATGGTATATCAGTTTCAGATTCAGTTTCCTAACGTACATTTTTAAATCTGTTAAGGTCCTTGCTGTATGACTGCTACTCCCTAGAATAAAAAGTAAGTCCCTCTTAAAGAACAGTTTTTTCAGTGTCAGTTAGTACCTTTTCTGAATGATTCCATATTGTGGGGTACTTCATTACTGTTGCTGGTCTCTCCTCCTGTATCTGGGTCCCAAGTTGTAGTCCTGGTTCTCTAGATATTTCCGGTGCCTGGCTCATGCCCATTGTTTCCCTCTCCTTCTCCTCTCTGTTGTTCCTGGTAGTCTCTGTAGTGTGCCTGGTTGTAGGGCTGATCCAAATGGTCCAGCTTGGCCCTCAGAGGGCTGCAGTAAGATCAAAAGTATAGGCCCTCTTTGGGGCTGTGGGGATGGGTCTATTGATGTTGGGTCCAATCCAAATGGCCCTGCCTGACCTAGAGAGGGCTGTACTAATGTCAAAGTGATGAGCCCTCTCTGGGGCTGTGGGGCTGGATCTATTGATGTTGGGTCTAATCCAAATGGTCCAGTGTGGCCCTCAGAAGGCTGCAATAAGATCAAAGAGATAGGCCCTCTCTGGAGCTTTGGAGCTGGGTCTATTGATGTTGGGTCTAATCCAAATGGTCCAGCTTGGCCCCCAGAGGGCTGTAGTAAGATCAAAGGGATAAGACCTCTTTGGGGCTATGGGGCTGGGTCTATTGATGTTGGGTCAAATCCAAATGGTCCTGCCTGACCTTCATAGCGCTGTAGTAAGGTCAAAGTGATGAGTCCTCTCTTTGGCTGTGGGGCTGGGTCTGTCGACATTGGTCCAGTTGTGAATGTCATAAATCCTGTTGGTAGGGTGGCTGGTTTTGGTATCGAGGGCTACTCTTTTGATCCTGTGATCTCCATTGTCTGGAATCCAATTTGGTGTCCTGGGTGATTCTCTGTGTGCTCATTCTCACTGGGGTTTGGTGGGCTTGTGATAAATCCTGCAGGTCTGTGGTCATGGGTAAATCTGGTCCTTTTTGAAAGTTGTCCCTTGAAAATCCTATTCTCTTTTGGTTCCATTCTTTCTATGTTTATTGACTTTGTTCTTTGGTTTAGTAAGTCTCTCTGGAAAATCATTATCTATCTGCTAATGCTTCATTTTATTGATCTTCCTTTCCCTGATGGAAGTCTCATATCCTTGCACTGTTTCTTTAAGTGTTGCATACAGTCTATCTGCATTCTTAGTCATGCTTTCTTCAATCTAGTGGTTTTTCAAGTTGTAAGATCTTACCTTAAGTATTCTTCTGCAATAACTTGCTGGTTTTAAGTAGCAGTTGAATAAGTTTAAAACTTGCTTCCTCCAGTATCTTATTCCATTCAGTACTAAAAGTCTCATCCACATTTTTCTACATAGGTCTCTTATGCAGTCTAAGACCCCTAGGGAGTCTATTCTTAACAACACTCTGTTCAAGGTAAATCTGCTCCCAATACAAATTCTATAACATCTTAAGTTGTTTTTCTATGTTCTTAAAATTAGCATTATTTTTAATTACTGTGTTGAGTCAGTTGTGTTCATATTGTTTGTAGTGATGAGTTTCTCTTCATCTCAGGATGGCACTGTCAGGAGCTCTTGTAATCTTCGATTCTCCATTATATTCTTCTTCCTTTTGGAGGTGAGAGCATTCTGTATAAAAGAAGGGTTCTATTCATGGAAAATCCAGGAACACACCCTGGACCTGAAAACAATAAGACAAAATCCGCAGAGTCCCTCAAAGTTTCAGTAAGCCAAGTGTCATGCACTTAGCCCAAAAAAAAAACAAACACTGTAAAAAACATTCCATCAGGTGTTCTCAGTGGAATAACTATTCAAAAATACTCCCCAGATTTGAAGCAATATGAACCTAGTACTGGTATTAACTGTTATAAAATATATATAAATTAATAAACAAAGCTGTCTGCTCAAATAAATCTCTTAAACTTAGTAAATCAAGTAAAAAATATAATCCAGGATATGTTCAATTGGCAGTTTCTTTATTAAGCACAGACAAGTGATCCATACGACTTAATGGTTAATACAGTTAAGAAGAATTACTTAAATAGCAGTTGAAGTGGGAGTGGTAAAGTTTCCACTGTAAATACAAATCAGTCCAGCTGTAGTAAAATACACCCCTACTCCTTCCCTTAAAATAAAGTATAAAGGATCCAAGCTAACTTAAAATACCTTGCTAGTCAACATTTTTAAAAATCTCTGTCTCTCTATTTATTGTATCCTTATAAAACAAAAATCATAATAATAAAATAAAATTATGTTTTCATCATATTAGTTTACTCAAAATGGTTCTTCTTCAGGTCTGTGCATACTAGAAATTCCAAATTTTATTGTCTATCTGAATGTAATTGTCAATCAGAAGTAAGAAACAATTCAAACTACTAAAAAAATCTATCTAACTCCTTTGTATTAATACCTAGATTCAATTCTAAGAGCAACAAACTTGTAAATTAATTATATAAAAGTATAAAAAATATAGAACTGTGAAGATGAACTGACTCAAAACTCTATGTTTAAGATGTATTTAAGTCTTATTTAAGTGTTATATGCTGTAGATAGTTAGACAATACAAGCTTTGTACGTAAACACCGTACATGACAGTCTGTGCAGGGGGAGAGAAAAAATGTGTAAGATATGTTCCTGTTTGGAACATATGAGTTTAAAATATAAAAACACCTGATGATAGAAGTAAAGTTTCCAGTGTGTATCAATATATAAAAATGTATATTATATCCGCAGCAAAAGTTCTAAGTTCACTATATGTTTGATGTCACAGAAACTTTGTGCATGCACAAAGGGGCTATATTTTACAGAGTCTGAAAATAGAACGAAAAAAACATGTCATATAATTTCCGTTTGAATACTAGCTACTTTTACAAAGCAGAGCCAATGGAAATGTACCTAAGTGTCCATCTACCCAAGAAATGATAAGGGTATTGTAAATGTATATGTACTTGTGTTAGTAACTGTAAAAAAATCCATAACTAAGTAGTAACAGTAGCTGTCTAAGGAATATATATATTAGTTATTAGTGTCACTCAGTGCTGTTTATATTAGATTCAGAAATAAATTAGAGGTAAATTTAAATATTCCTAGTGTAAGTTAATATTTTTAAAATTCTAGAGTGACACTGACAATTGAAAACTGAATAAAAAAATAAGCCTTATGGATTGCTTATCTGTGCTTACTAATAAAGAAATTCAAATTCAACATTTGTTGGATTGGATTTTTTACTTGTTTTGCTAAGATTAAGGGATTTATTTGAGCAGAGAGCTTATTTTTTTTTTATTTCTTTTTTATAACAGTTAATACCAGTACTATGTTCATATTGTTTTGAATCTGGGGAGTATTTTTGTATAGTTATTCCACTGACAGCACCTGGTGGAAAGTTTCTTACAGTTGTGTGTGTTTGTATGTGTGTATGTGTATATATATATATATATATATATATATATATATATATATGTGTGTGTGTGTGTGTGTGTGTGTATATATATATATATATATATATATATATATATATATATATATCTTTTTAAAGCTACAAATAAATACATTCAAAAATATAGAAATATTTTTCATGAGGAGAATCCATGCATGGGATAAGAGATCCCATTTACCGTGGAGATTAAAAAAAGTTGAAACTATACTCTATGTTTTACAGGATGTACAGAGGCAGTTTGATATGGCTATATAAATGTTTAAAAACTAAGAAGATGTTTTACTTTGGGTCTAAATTTTGTTATTCATAGAAAAGTTACTAGGAATAACATTAATATGGTTAAGATAGGGATAATAAATTCAAAACTAGGAGCAATTTTTTTCACTCCATATTGTTGAATCGATGAACTAAACTTTCCTTAAGAATCAGTCTGGAACAAAATCTTGTAAGTGATGAAAAGAGTGTGGACATATGGCTTGTTGAAATAGTATAACACACTAAGACTAATTGGAGCAAAACATGTAGTAATATCTTCTGAGGTCCTTTGCTTTAGAAATACATTATAGCATTATGTATTGTAAAAGAAATAATGCAAGCATAATCAATATAAAGAACAGGCAATCTGCCCAAGGCCCAAAAATACAACATAAAGTACCAAGGAAGATAGACAAGTTAGACTGGCAAAATGTCATGGATAACGCACTACTTTGCAATACCGATGCACACAAATAATAGCAGAAGTTAAGATTAATGCTTTGTTCTCTCTTCTGCTGTACATTAGGTTCTGTTTTAGGTTATTGTTTTCAGGGTTTCTAATTGCAGTTCAGATCAAGGTTTATTTTATAACCAGAGGTTGATTATCAGCTTGGATGTTGGAAGAGCTTGGCAGGGGAGGGTAGGAGTTAGTTGCAAGTGTCAGCTCATCTACTCTGGATAAAGGGACTAGTGGTCTAGTGGCTATTAGGTTTGTAGGTAGTTTCTAGGCATGCAGTTCAGGAATCCATTAAGGAGCCAAGCCTAAACTCCCAATTGCCCCCAGTACTTCTAGTTAAATTACTTACTCAGTGTCATACAGTAGGCAAATGAAGGTGGAAAGATTCAAACCCTTTCTCCATGGCACAGGAAGCAGCTCATTAACAAGTCAGAGCTTTAGTCATCTGGGCTAACTGCCACACTGGTTTTATGTTAAGAACCAAAAACAGTAAGGCACTTCCGTAATGAATAAGTTCAACACACAAATCCCTCAGAATGAACACAAGTACCTATTATTAATATAAATCAATATAAAACATTTAGTCCTTTTGTTCATCTAATTTAATATGAATTCTTCAGAAAATGCACAATTCTTAATCCAGAAAATATGCAAGTTTAATAACAAATCATATGACCTCACACATCCAATGACATCATTATATCAATTTTAAAACACAAGTTTAAGAAAATGAAAGATGCATAAAAGCATAAATAGCAATATATTAAATAATCCATGTACAATATAAACTCTCCTTATTCAAATATTATATGGCTTCAGTGTTAAGATGCTACCCAATATAACACATTCATTTAGCTCTGAGTAGCTGCCTGTAATAGTATTTAATTGCCAATGATCTTCCTGTGCTTCTAATACTTCATTCTATGCCCCCCCCATGGATCTTGTATCACTATCAATAACATAATATTTAAAGTCGTGTCCAGGAACTTGATGTATATGCTTAACGTGTCTTTTTCTTACATCATAAAAATGCTCATACATTCTTTCCCATAATATTCTCTGCATCTTCCCTATATAAAAAAAAGGGCATTCTTGGCATAAGGTGACATATACTATGTCCCTCAGTTCACAGTTATAGTAATTATTACCATTCATTTGCCCATAATTAGTTTTATTTATATAGTGCCCTTCTACGATGTGAACACATTGATAGCACTGAACACATTTATAAATCCCTTTCTTATCTCTGTTATTCATTTCATGACTACCAGAACTTTCCATGAAATTCTTAAAACTTGCATATTTCTTAAAACAAATGTGGGTTTAGTTCCTAAATTATTATAAATTTCCCTAAAAACCTGAAATATGTTTCAGTTTTTTACAATGACATTCTGTATTGCCTGGGAATCAATGTTATATGTCATAATCATAGCCTTATTATAGAGTCATAAGTGTGTACTAGGCTAATGGCCCTGGGGCCTTTACAAGCCTAGCTATAGGATTACCCTGCCATCGTGCCACCCAACCTTAGTTCCCAGTGCCTCTGTTGAGTAGAGCCACTGAAGTTATCCTGGAGTGAATTTTCTAGTTCCCATCCACTCATCAAGATTTCTCTTGAAGAAGGTCAGTGAGGTGCTCTGCTTGACATGTATGGAAAGTCTATTCCATAGCATGGGCAGTCTCTGGGTTACGAACGTGCCCCTCCAGGACATTCTGTTGATTGTGGTAATGAGGTTGAGGTCTCTGGAGCGTGTAGTGCAGAGGGATTGGGATTTCTTTAGATGTAGAATTTCTAACAGAGCTGGGTCAGACATGGCTTTGTAAGTCAAGCAGAGATCACCTGTAAGTAGGCGATATGAGACAGAGAATAGTTGGAGTTTTTTGAGTCTGTCCATATAGGACAAGTGTTTAATGCCTAGATCCTCTTTGTGAGGTACTTTTGCAGCCTCTCCAGTTGATGCAGGTGTCTAGTGAGGTACATGTCAAATGGGGCATTGTACTCAATGATTGGCCTAATGAGGGAAGAGTAGAGGGAGACAATGACCTCTTTCTTCCTGGATGCAAAACCCTTAGTAATGAGATGTGCCACATAGAAGGACTTTCTGACAACAGTGGCAATGTAGTGAGGAAAAGAGATGTTGCTGTCAACCTGTGCTCCCAGATCTCTTATAACGTCTTCTGCATTCAGTGGACTACCATCAATGTGGTAATTCATGGGAAATGGGTTTTTCCCAAAAGGGATAACGGCACATTTTTTGTCATTGAGCTTAAGGCCATGGTTCTGACACCAGTCGTTGGTGTCAGTGAGGCCATTCTGTAGGATGTCATCATCACTTGGGAAGTTAATATCAGCTCCCAACTTGCAATCATCTGCGAACTTTGTCAGCCAGAGTCCCTTCGTGCTGGCCTGGACTTCAGAGAAGTAGATACCAAACAGGAGAGGACCCAGGACCAAACCCTGTGGGACTCCACTTGTGACTAGACAGCAGTCTGATTTGGAGTCAGCTACTTTCACAGTGTGGATTCTATCTGTAAGCCAGTTTGCAACCCAACTAGTGATATCGGGGTTAATGCCTAGCTTAGTGAATTTTTCTATGATTCCTGAGTGGGGAATGGTATCAGTAGCATTTCGCCAGATCTCGGTAGGCTGTATGAACTACCTTGCCTTCATCCACAGCTCTAGTGACTGACTCAAAGAAGTCGACCAAGTTGAGCAGGCATGACTACCCTTCACAAAACCAAAGTGTGTACATTCTTAATATCGGTGCTACTATATTGTCTGAGAAGAATAACATAAATACTCTTCTTCCTTTTTGAACAGATCTCCTTAAATATATTCTATCGTAAGAACACTGGCAACCTCTCCTAAAAACACCTGCGGTAATAAAGGTGTTAAAATTAGACATCAACCAGGCTAATTGTACCAGCTGCCCTTTGCAAGGGCATTTTTTCTGGTATAAAGGACGACAGTTAGAAAAGTGTAATAAAGAATTATAATGGAGGGGAGGGAGCTTCCAAAAACTGTTAGACACAAAATTCTTTTTAACTGCATCTTTCCTAATTTCAACACCCAAGTATCATAACCTCTCTTGTGATATTTCTTAAGTAAATCTAAGGAAACTAGTAGTACAATTACTGTAATCAGCAAAATCCTGTATCTTGTTCTTGCTATCTGTCCAAAAAGTGCAAATGTCATCTAAGTATTGGATATGCAAACTCTAGGAGTGACTGTATTTGGAATTTGAAATATACATTATTTCCCATTGTGCCACAGTGATATTAACAAAGACTAGGGTATGTGCAGCCCCAACAGCCACATCCATTTTTGGTGGAAATAAGATCCTTCAAACTGAATATAATTGCCCAGCAATACAATTTCTATAAAATCTGTTGATAAATAAATGTCCTGAGCAATGAAATCAGTATAGTCAGTTAAACAAATCATAAAACCATTCCATACCAACTTTATGGGGGATAACTGAAATAAATCTTTAACATTTCTAGTCAAAGATATAAATCACCAGAATACATTCCTGTGGTAACTTTTTTACAGAAAATCCTACAAATCCTTTAAAAGATATAAAAAGTTGTCAAAAAACTTTAAATTTAAAATCAATAAATTCGGCAAATGAGCAAGTCTTTGAGTCCCCAGCACCCACAAAGGGAAATAAAGGGAGGAAGTCTAAAAGATTTTATGTATCTTGGGGACACCAAATATTGTAGGGATGACACATTTTCTACTATCATGATAAAACAGTGAACCACAAATGAAAAAAGTCCACCTTTAGAATGCTATTATATGGTGGTCTATAATGAAGTGTGTGGTTTGCACACTGTCATTACTTTTTAAGACACAGTTTTGAAATGTTTTTTACACATCTCATAATTATTGATGTCATATTTTTATTAGTGTTTTTATAGTTACATTTTTCCTTAATGTGTTAAGTGGGACGATTTGATTGATTTAATTGATTTTATCACTAGGTAATTGTTGTTATTGCTGTTATTATCATAGGAGGCTACTAGGCTATCAACCCGGAGGTCATTTCAAGCCTAGATGTTTCCATAGATACTGTATTCGATACCTAGGATTGTATTTATTAATGATTGCTCATGTCCAGGAGGGTTGTGGGCACTATCCCCAGTAAGAATTTACAGTGCCCCATCCACGCATCCAGGGTCCTTCTGAACAGCTTCATAGAGGTGCTCTGCTTCACATGAATTGTCAGCCTATTCCAGCTTATTTTCATTGACTAGTTTAATTTGATAGGTGGGTATTTAACAAACTAGAAATGAGGAATTTTTGAGACTCTGAGGAAGCCTGGTTTGCTAAGGGCAAAAGTGCTTAGACTGAAGCAACTGCTGTTCTTTTATTTTCATTTAATATAAGCTATTTTTGTGTCCATTAAATCACTGCCATACCATTACTGGAATTTTTAAATTTTCTACTCTTAAATAGTTACGTTCATCCCTATTAATAAGCCCATGCATCACTAAATCATATAGTGCATTATCAAATTTAGCATATGCTATATTAGTCTGATTCATAGAAATTTCTTCAGAAGTATCTTCATATAACAAACAAAGAATTGTATTAACATAATCTATATAATCCATAAGTACCAAACCACCCCTTTTATCTGGTTTCATGTCCCTTACCTGGTTAATGCCACAAATTTTGTACACCATATCCCATTCTAATTTACTTAAATTGAACCATGGTGTGAACTCCTTTGTGTTGAGAATGGAGTTAATGTCAAATTCACACGCTATCTCAAATAATTGAATAATTGGGTGCTAAGGTGGGTTAAAAGTGCTAGTTCTAAGTAATGTCAAATTGTTACTTGAATGAGCATCTCCATTGTTAGAAAAATAAATTCTGAAGTTAGGTTTCCTAATAAATAATCTAGGACTGATTAATGTATCAGACATGAGCCCATTTCAGAGGCACAAATGTGAGACCTTTTTCAAGTAAATTAGCATATGATGTTGATACTGTCAGATCTCTATAGTCATGCATTTTAAAATCACATCCGTTGTTGAAAATAATATGCACAATTCTCATCTCCTGTTCCCTTGCACTCTACCACATCCCATCCATTGATTGAGGGGCCCCCTGGTAGGTAGACCAGGACTTAGTTCCTGTCTCCCTGAGTATCTTGTTGTCTGATTCCTGATCCAGTCAGATGTCCATAGGGAGCAAAGGAACATCTTCATCCCCACTAGGTGAAGAGCTCTGCTTCTCCTCATTTTTACTGTCATTCTGGTTTACCTCTTTACTGTTAGCATTAGGTGTAGTGAAAGATACTGGACAAGCAGTAGAATTATTCTATTTTCTCTAGTTTTGTTAATAGTTTCTTTTCTTTTTTAATTTTAATGGCTTTACAGATGTCCACTTTGTTAAAATAGTATTTTACTTAGACTCGTAATTCAAAAACAATAAATCCTTGGTAATAGAATTATCAAGAGAAGTAATGCCTGTAATCAACCTATCCATTTCTTGGTTGTTTAACTTCATTAGAATCTCCATATACAAAACCCGGAGTATAGCATGCATTAATATAATGATTAAAGCAGGCCTATGGAGTAACAATATTATTTCTAGGTTCTTTGTGTCCTCGTTCCTGTTGACCATCAAGCCACCCCCAAATAGATTCAGCCCATTAGTTTTACCCATGCTTCTAGAAAATTGCAGCAGTAGATTATAATGGCAAGTGCTGTCCTGAGTGGTCATTATACAGGCTGCATGTGGCTGCACAGTGAGGGCATTTGTATGGTTTATATGCACCTCTTGGGTGAGGACAAGGTACCCAGGTCACCAACAGGGGCCTACAACATCTTCTCTCTGGTAGTGCTTGCTCTCATATACATGCCAATTCAGATTATCACTGGACTGGCTTGGTGGGCTGAAAGCCCTCTCCCATGATGTGGACCATGTCTCACCTGCCATGAATTATAGCTGTATGCATCCTTCTGTATCCTGTTGTCTTCCCAGGATGAGCATGTCCACCCTCCTATGCCAGCACTGTCAAGCACCTGATCAGCTTGTCCCAGGTCTAGGTCACCTGGCCATAGTAAGAGTTTTAATCATCTGTGCCACTAGACCTGGCCAGAAAGCCAATAATTTCATTTAAAAGATAGCATATCTTTATGCTACCTAACTGTATAACATGCTAAACTAGTTTGACAATGACTTTGTCAAAACATTTGTAGCGGGGGGCGTGACCAAGATGCCTAAGTTTTAACAGCACTTCTCTGATACTCTGTCTTTAAAGATTGTTTCTGACAGGATTTTTAGGTTCTAATCTAAATAATTTCAAAAAGTTTCATCTCAAGTTATACTTCTTGGTGCTGTGGACTATCTAGAAAGAAGAAATTAAACTTTCAGAGTTTATATCAAGAAATTTCCTGTCAGAAGTACTGCAGCTCTGTACGATTGGACAAAACTATGAGTCACACAAGAGCCTCTCCTCAGGACAGTTCCATGAAAAAGGAACTTCACACAATAATTTCCAGCATCCAGGACCTCTCGATGAAGATGGATAATTTAGAAAAAGATTATGGAGAACATGAAAAAGGAAACTAAGAAATAAATAGAAGACCTGAAGGAAATTATAACCAAACATTCAGAACAAATAGCAGCCATAGAGGAAACTGCAAATGATATTGATGGGAGACAAATGGAAAATGACACCCAAATTTATTTCCTTCTAAAACAGAATGATCATTTACTTGAGAAAGTCGAAGACCTAGAGTCCAGATCAAGACGTAACAGTGTCAGAATATATGGGGCACCCAAGAAGATGGAAAGAAATAACATGGTCCAGTTTTTAAATGAATGGCTGCCCAAAATATTAAACCTTCCTGAGTCTCTCTCATTTGGGATTGAGAGAGTCCACAGGTCTTTATCCAACAAATCTGCCTCTAAAACCCTAATGCAGTGAGATCTATCATAGTTAAATTCTTATCTATACAGGACAATGACTTAGTATTGTGAACAGCTTGGTCGGGAAATCCAATACAACTTGAGGGGAAAAATATAAGGTTTGATAATGACTATACCTCCACTACAATAACAAAAAGGAAAGAATGTGTCCCTCTCATCAAACACTTGAAAAAAGCTGACATAAAAGCTCAGATCTTGTTCCATGCAAGAATTAAAATTACTCTCTCAGATGGACAAAAAATATTCAACAACCACGAAGAAGCAACAGAGTTTGTCAGAAAGAATAAACTGCTGAATAAATTAGAAGATATGGACATTTCATTACCTAATCTGAAAAGACAAGCTATCAATGGTAATTAATTCACAAATGATAAAAATACCAAGAAAAAACTAAAAGGAAAGGAAATGTTTTTATTGTCACTTGTAACCTTACTCATCTGACAGAATTTATCCAAATACTTTGAATCCAAATGAACAAATACTAAGGTAAAGGTAAAAAAACTTCTTCTATTTTATATATATATATATATATATATATATATATATATATATATATTATATATACATATATAAAAAGCCTTATATTAAAACAAGCAGTTCAGTCATGATCTAGTTGCTGATTGTTGGAGTGGGAGCTTTTATAAATACCAACTGTAACTAGTGTAATGTCAACAGCTTGTGTATTTTATATGTACCCTTATGCAGATTAATATATATATAATACTAAGCTATTAACATCTTAGAGGCACTAGATCATATCGCTGATAGAAGATGAAAGTAATATGTGCTTTTAACTTGATAGTGTTGTTCACTAGGAACTACATGGGGGGACAGTGTAAATACATTTGCCAAGTTTACTCTGACTTGTTATTTATTCAGATATGATGGTAATGGGAGTAATAATGTGCATAAACTGATATTTTATACTTATAATTGAATATATATGTTTTAAAGCATACTGTCTTATTTACTGTATTCATTAATAGGGTAGGCATTGTCAGTTTTGATATTTCACAAGCTCCTGGTATAACAGTTTCTTTTTTACCTTCATCTCAATGATTGTGCATGTTTAGTCTCCTTTTCCCTCCATAAACAGATGTAAGTCATACTAACTCTGTCCTCAAGACGATTTTCTTGTTAGAATGCAAAAAGCTTCATTTATTTAATATCTCAAGCTCAGTACAGCCATATTTTTTCACTCATAGCAGCTTTCCAGTTGATTTACTATGTGAAAGAAGGAAATATGTGACCTTTGAACTTTTGTCATTATCGTGCGACGCTCTGTGATGAAAAGGACATCAGATTTCGGCTGCTGGACTCTAATACGAACTATATCCGCTTTTTTACACTGCAGAGATGTAATCCTAGTTGAATCTACCCAAAATAAAAGGTACTAGAAGTGTTTTTATTTACAAAGCTATTCGGTGATATTCTTTTAACATAATAATCACATTTTACTGTCTGGATAAATGCATGAAGTTAATTCAAATACTTCTAATGCTTAGTAATGTTGAGGTAATCTGATTCTGTTTGTTAAAACAAAAATGAAGTATTAAGTTTACTGTTGGCATATAAATCTGCAATGTAATAAGTTATATGGGGAAAAGAATGGACACAATAATATATATATATATATATATATATATATATATATATAAACAAATAGTAAGAAGCTATAATAGAAGAAAAATGTAGTGTCCAATACATGAGTAAATAATAAGATAGGACAACATTCCTAACTTTAGAGAAAGCTTTTTTTTGTTTCTCATAACTCTCATATAATGTTCTCAGTAAAAATGTCATTTAACAAATCCTTGTTAACATATCATTCTCATTGTTTTCTTCTGAAACGTGTTAAATATTGGCAAGATTAAAGTTAGGAGATTGTATTCCTTTTTACATTCTATTCTAAAGTCTTACTACCAATTGCAAAATATAAAGGACTTGATGTGAAGATGGCATTAAGTTACTCTAAATCCTTATAAGACAAGTGTAAATCTTTTTGTCTACTTCATTATTTTATTAACAAATGTTTTGTTATTTAGCAATCGCAAGGTACTTATCACTTGAAATAGAATTGTTTGTGACATAGCTGTTTGAAACTATGTCTTATGTTCATAGTCATTGATTAAGGTAGTTAATTCACAGTTTAATGACACCCTAGAAGAACTGTTTAGAAATTTTACATGGGTCAGGAGAGTCGTCACATCCTAAAATACACTGCACATTTCAGAAATCACAGACTGAAGCATTAGACTAACAATGGCTATTGATTGTAGGATGGTAGAAGGTGGCTTCAATGACTTGTTCATTGAACCAGGAATTTTAAATTCCATGTTTGGTACTGTATATAGTTCTGATTATATGTTAGATATGTGTAAAGTTAAACTTTTGTCCATAATAGAATACATAGTGCAAGAATGTGTTTTCAAATATGTCTATATATAAATGTGTTTCGCTTAATGTCAATGGCCTTAATAACAACATAAAAAGACAAAGTTTATGTAAATACCTTAGAACAAATAGAGTGGATATTGTATTTACACAGGAAACCCACCTAATAAAAAAATGTGAGTAGGTTGTTTTTTAATGTTTATTCAACACTTGTTGTATCTCACTATCAGACCAAGAGGAGGGGCACTATGATTTTGTTGAAAAAATCCTTACCAGTACCTAACATTATTGATTCATATTTGGACAAAAATGGTATGGTAAGTATGGTAACTTTGGAAATAAATAGAAAATACTTCACCTTAGTTAATGCATACTGGATACCTAGTATTGGTGCAGGAACGGCAAACAAGTACTTAGAACTAATCTCATTTAAAGCTAAAGGCGATATTATATGTGCTGGAGATTTCAACTACATTCTTTCTAAGAATGATACTTCTAAGAATGGTAACTTTAAAATGCCAGCTGCAGCAAAAAAAATTAAATAATTTTATCAACTCTTCAAATTTGAGGGATATTTATACCATAAGAGAATCAGAATCCCTACAATATACACATTACTCTTATAGGTTTAGCACCCAAACAACTATTGATAAGATATTTGTTACTTATAATTTATTATCTAAGATACAGGAAGTCAAGATCAGTTCATGCCTGTTGTCCGACCACAATGCTATTTTTTTAAAAAAATCCACATAACACCCAGATAACTGATATACTGGCAAAGATTACCTGCATTTATTACCAAATTAAAAGATTTCAGAGAATGGCTGTTAAAAGAAATACAAACCTTTCTAGATTTTAATGATAATAATAAGACCTCTAGAATTATACTTTGGGATGCACTTAAATCATAATTATATGGTAAAATCAAAAGTTGGTACTTAAACAAAAAGAAGGATTGAGATAAGGAGCTAATACACATACAGTCAAAAACTGATACATTAAAAAATAACTTGGACAAAAAAGATGCTGCAAAACTTTCTGAAATTGAGCAATGGAATAGGACATACACAGACATTTTAAATCACAAAGTAGCAATAAACTTAGAAAAAAATAAAGCTACAAACCTATTCTATTAATCCCAATAATATACATAGACTTGCACTTAAATCTAAAAGCCAGACAAAAGCTAATCATATTAAGGAAATTATAGATAATTCCACGAAGAAACCTAAACATGTAACAGATTTAAAAGAAATACTAGAGGCCTTTAGAATACATCATGAAACACTAAATAACGCCAACCTACATAATACTGATAATAGTATGAGAGACAAGTTTTTGAAAGACAATATTGATAGAAGATTAACAAAAGAACAAAACTCTAGACTTTTTAAGTCTATATCATTAAAGGACCTTAGGGGAAAAATGCAAAACATTAAGAATAATAAGGCCCCTGGCCTTGACAGGCTAATAGGGGAAATATATAAGATACTTCCAGATGAGACCTTAGAAATTCTAATAGATGCTTTTGAAGAATTCAGAAAGAATGATGGCATTTTCCCTTCCTGGAAATATGCTATGATTTCACCCATTTCAAAACATGACAAGGACCCTAATTTTATAACATCTTACCACCCTATTTCCCTTCTGAATGTGGACTACAAGATTTTCACATCTATTCTAGCAGATAGATTAACTCTGTTTTTGCCAAAAATAATAAAAGATGATCAAACAGGGTTTATTTCACACAGGAAGGTCCAAGACAACTTAATCAGACTATTAACATTAATGGACTCGCCAAACAAAAAAATAAAAGAGTGAATTAACAATTATTAGCCTGGATGTGGAAAAAGCATTTGATTATTTGAGTTGGCCCTATTTATTTAAAGTTCTAGAAATATATAACTTTTCCTCAGATTTTTTAAAATTGCTGAAGAAATTATACACCACTTCTGTATCATACATTAAAATTGGAGCTTTCTTGTCAGGACCACTTAAACTAATGAAAGGCACAAAGCAAGGGTGCCCTTTATCACCCTTATTATTTGCTCTATCAGTGGAGCCATTAGCTAATTACATAACAACTAATGACAAAATAAGCAGCTTCTATGTCAATGCAAAGTACAATTCCAAAATCCAGCTTTTCGCTGATGATATCTTATTAACAATTGGGAACATAGACACTTCAATTGAACATCTTATAGAATCTCTTCAAAACTTTGAAATGATATCAGGCCTAAGTTTTAATCAAAATAAAACTGAAACTATTTTGTTAAACAAAAAAATAAACCCCATTCTGGACAAACATAGTGACTTTAATTGGCTAACACTATGATTAAATATCTAGGTATAACCATTAAAACAAGCTGGAAAGACACTAGGCAAGCAAATTTCATAATTTTAATAGAAACCATTAAAGATTATTTAAACACATGGAATAAAATGTTATTCACCATGGAGGAAAGGCTATCATTACTTAAAATGATCATACTACCCAAAATTCTGTATGTCTTTCAAGCCATCCTAGCACCCCCTTCCAAAAAACTAATGAAACAACTTAACTCACTATTAATAAAATGTTTATGGTTTCCAAAAAGAAACAAGGATTAGTCATTCATGGCATTACAGAAGTTGGGAATAGGGTGGAATCTCATTTCCACATCTAGAACTATATACTGAATCAATTATCTTTAACATTATAAGTCATTGGCTAAATAGCAAATATACTTCTAACTGGAAAAATCTACATAAAGCAATATTACTAGACAATTGTGAGGAAACAATAAACAATGATATGTTTTCTGAAGTAGAAAAAGTTTACCTTGTCATAAAAAACATTTGCTTTAATACAAGTGACAAAAAAATTATCTCCATTTGTTAATTGCATAGTAAACAATTTCAAACAGCTAATTTTCAATGATTAAAAGATGAGAAATATTTTATTTATTATGGTTCCCATAGCATTAACAAATAAATGCTTGGACTCTTATAACCTGAAACAAATAAAAGAAATGAAAGGAAACGGGATAGTTTTCTGGTATCAGATTCTTGATCACAATTATATACCAGAGGCAACATCTCTCATAGCAAGATATAACATAAATCAAAACAACTGGCTAAACATACACACTTTTAGAGAGCATATAGTTAATGAGTTTAAAATAAATCAAATAGTGAAATCCACACCTAGACCCAAAATTATAACACTTTTTTTGTGAAATCAACACACTATGCACAAATGATGGATTATTAGTGTCAAGTTTATATAGGACACTGCAAATAGATTTACCAGCTCCAGATGAGTCCCTATGGATCTATGCAGAAAAAATTAATAAATCTAGCTTTTCAAAAAAAAAAAAAAAAAGAGAAATCAGTAATACTTAAATCAGTCAGCAATACAACATCATCTTCCTTTTGGAAAATTTACACATGGAAATTTATTCGCAGAAGTTTTTTCACACCCCAAAAATAGCATTAATATCAGGTGATGAGACATCATTATGTTGGAGATGTGAAGAAGCAGTATATGCAGACTGGGTACATATGTTTATAAAATGTAATACTGTAATTCCCTTTTGGTCGGAATTCAAATAATTTATTAAAGCATTTTGGTCAGATAAATGTGACATCACTGACTCATTGTTATTATTTAATGATCCGATTTCAGTGCATGTTCCAAGTACACAAGTGCACCTCCTCTGGTCCCCCCTTGCAATAGCAAGAAAAAACATTACCTCAAACTGGAAAAGTAAGATAATGACACCTTTTGTGGAATTTATATCACTGGCCAAAATAGTTTGTAGTAGAGAATTAATGACTATAACTATAAGAACTACAAGAATGACATAAAAAATTAGCTTGGTTAAAACTTAAAAAATTGTTAGATAAAATATGAATGTACTGACAAAGTTACTTCTATTATGGACATTGTATACAGTTAAGATTTGTTTATATTGTTTAACATTTTGTTACATTTGTATTTATGAAAAGTCAATAAAAATTTTTTGTGAAATAAAAACATTTGTTGCAACTGCATTGTTTAGCTTAATGGAATAAGAAGGTTAAAACTGAGAATCAAAAATCCATTCACCCCTCCATTTACTAAACCCACCCCTTTGTGATAGGGTGTGTCCCCCGAGTGCTCAGTCCCTGGGATTTCTTAAAAAAATGTTGGGAATGCTAAAATAAATGCTTGATGGTGTCAGCTGAAAATATCACAAAAGGGCATGTGCTCGTATGTGAGCAAGTGCACCACATAAGCACAGCTGATTCCTTACTGTGCCTTTTGAATGTCTTCTGGTCTGCAGTTTAAGTGAGGTGGAGGAGTCCATTACTATATTTTAAGCAGATGAGAGAAGGAAGGAAGGAAGTGTCTGTAGAAAATTAGTGGTTACAACAGTGTATGTGTAATATCCAGTTAGATAGGGAGTTTACGGTTAAGTGACTTGCTTAGAGTCACACAGATGGAGGTAGAAAAAATCAAACCCTGTTCCCTTGAGGGATCTTATTAAGAGCTTAGCATCTTAACTTGCTATACCAAACCTCCTTAAATTCCTTTTTAGGTAAATCAGTCACTAGCGTTTTGTAGTTCTTGTAATTTGGAAAATGCATGTACATGCAACACAGTTATAGTTATGTTAACCTTTTAAGTGCACCAGAGTTGTCTTACACTTAAGGCTCTGAGCTGTAGATGAATTATTTCCTGCAGTCAAAGGTACAGGGTTTGAATCCTCCTATCTCCATTTGTCTACAGTATGACTATGAGCAAATCACTCAGGCAGTACTCCTGGGTTACCCATGTAAAGAGACACTTCTTCCAGTGGGTTTACTTGGCTAGCAGATGAAAATAATATTTACAGGTGTCCCTTTTGGGGTCTCCCCCTCAATTATTTTTGGCTTTGTCCAAAATTACTGACCAATGAAATTTAAAATTATTTTGGTCTGTTCCTTGGAAAATGTGTGGTTTTCTGGCAAATTGATGTGTATTAAAGTAAACAAATAATGTTAGCCATGTGAGTTTCAGACTTTATGTCCTTCTGAAAATGCTTGCTAATGCGACTTTCTAAGTATATGAGAGAAAGTTTTAAAATCTGTCCCTGATTGTTGCATCTCTGTCCCCGATTCTTGAGCTGAGAGGTTGGGAGGGCATGGGGTATGTGCAGTAGGATGCACTGTTATGGTTCCCACAGTAGTGAGTTAAAATATACTTCTGCACCCTTATTTATGTTTTATGTCCATTGTATCACAAGCAAACATCTAAATGTATGTAGTCATACAAGGAGCTGTAATTGATGGTTAAGTGTGTGTGTGTGTGTGTGTGTGTGTGTGTGTGTGTGTGTGTGTGTGTGTGTGTGTGTGTGTGTGTGTGTGCGTGTATCCTGTATCGCAGAGTAGTTATGGTGTAAAGGAAGGAATGAATTGTAGTAAACTGGGACATTACCATATGAGTCATGTTCTTTGAGTATAATCCCTGGTTTTCTTGTTTTTGTTGACTGTTGACAGTGTGGCCATGTATCTGTGAATAAACTGCACATCATAAGTCTATGAATGTAATGTTAAAATATTAAATATGAATGAATTTTCAGTTTAACTTTTTTCAGGCACAAGGGTGTGAAATACAATGTGTTGGGTTATAACAACTCGGTACTTAATGCAGATCAGTTAACACTGTGAACTGTTAATGATCTGCTTTCTGTAATGCAGGGTTTAATTCCTTCAAGCTTCATTTGTTTAGTGTGAGTCTAATGAAGTCATTTCACCAGACAGTACTCTTGGGCTGCTCCAAAAGGTACATTTGTTTCTAGTAGGCAATCTCAAGCTGTTAGTCAATTCATTACTTGTTTGTCTTTTGAATTTCTGCCACTTCAGATAACCCCTAATTTGTACTTCACTGTATGTTCTTTGACTATGAATCCGTGCACACCTGTTGTAGTTTAATAGATTGTTAGATGCGTTTTCAATAAATGTGAGTTTCACAGGAAGTGAAGTTTGCTGTCGCTCATGCTGTCTGCTTTCAACGTGAGAGTATTTTGTTTTATTTATTAAATGGCTGTCAGTGTTTTTGCTGTAACTTTTTTTAATAATAGTTTTATATTAAATTCAAATTCTGTGATCATTGTAAAGGTAATAAAAAGAGTATGCATACTGAGGGTTTCAACAGTGATTTAGGGTAACTAGGAAGAGACAGCCAAGTAATGGGATATTGGTATGTCTGCAGGGGAAGGCTGGCCCATTACTCTGCCTACGGCCCCACTGGGCCATGATCCCAATCTGCTCCTATTATTCAGAAACTGACCATGAATACTAACCCTCAAACACATGCCCTATATTTTTGTTTTTCTGTCTTTTAAAACCAGGTAAATGATGACCCAGGAGATCTATCTGGTTACTTACTCAAAGTCACACAGTAAGCAGATAGAGGTAGAAAGAATCAAACCCTGTACAGATGACAATAGGAAGCAGCTCACTAAGAGTTTAGGGCCTTAATCCTTTGTGTTAACTACCAGGCCTTCCCTCGTGTCTTTATTTTCTGATAAATCACTGAGGTTTATAGTCATTCAGTTGTTTGTCTTTCGGATTTTTCCCAGTAAGGGGTCGCCACAGCGGAACTCCGGTCCGCTAATGATTGGCAGTAGATTTTTACGCAACGCCGAGGTGCCAGCTCGACGCCCAACCTTCAACGAAGGCACGCCCATTTACGCATGCATGTCTTTCCAACACTACCCAACCATGGGGAGGACATGCAGACTCCACACAGAAGGCACCCCCAAGCCACGCAGAGAATCGAACAGGAGAACCTCTTGCTGTGAGGTAACAACGCTACCGCCGTACCACCGCGGCATCTTAATGTCAGTTTATTAAAGTTTCATAGATTTTGTAATCTGTTCAGTTAACTTTTTAAGTGAATTAAAGTAGTTTGCCTCTTATCTGTGTATGATTTTGCTGAACATCACTGATTTTGCCTTATATTTATGCCCAGTCCCTCATTAATCTTTTTGGTAAATCACTGAGGATTACTGTCAGTGAATTATGCAGGACATTACAGTTTCATCATTTTTAATGTTCAGAGAATGCATGTCATTGCAACACTTACTACTGTGTTAATGTTTTAAGTGATTTGAAGTTGTCTGGCACTTATGTTAATGAGATGGTTCCTGTGGTCAGAGGTACATGTTTTGAATCCCTTCATCTCCATTTGCCTACTTTGTGACTGAGCTCGCGGGTCACACCTGATAAGGGACATTGTGTCTCTTTGGTTTACTTGGCTGGCAGATATATAAAATAATATTTAAAATGTGCTCTTTCTTTGGTCTCAATTATATTTGGCATTGTTCAGAATTCTTAAGCAAAGAAACTGAGATATATTTTGATCTGTTCCCTGTGAAAATTGCTGCAGATTGGAATCAATAAGTAGTCACAGTTAAGCAAGTTTTAGGTTTTGTTTCCTTCAGAAAATGCTTAATAATGCAAAGCTTGCTATTCTATCAACTTTCAAAGTACATTGTTCCTGATTTTGTTCCTTGTTTCTGATTCTTGAGTTAAGAAGTTTAGAGGGCAGAGGGGAGTTACACTGTATGATTCTGACATCAGCAACCAGAGGTACATTCCTGAGCCATGAATTTATTAATTCACTTGGTCTCAAGCAAATAAAGCCGTGGTGGTACAGCGGTAGCATTGTTGCCTTACAGTAAAAGGTTCTCCTGTTCGACTCTCGGCTGGAGTGCCTTCTGTGTGGAGTCTGCATGTCCTCCCCGCGGTTGAGTAGCCTCCGAAAGACATGCATGATTGGGCGTGCCTTCACTGAAGGCTGGGCGTCGGGCTGGCAACTCGGCACCATAAAAATTGACTGCCAATCATTAGCGGACCAGAGTTCCGCTGTGGTGACCCCTAACTGGGAAAAGCTTAAAAGAAACAAAACTTGGTCTCAAGCAAATGTGCATGATGTTCTGTCATACAAGTGGCTGTAACGGATGGGGGTCTCTGGGTGTGCGCTTGCGTGTGCTATGTGTATATGTGTGGGTCAAAGATAAAAGTAGTAGCAATGTAGTGTGAAGAATAAATGAATAATAACTGAGATGAGGAGAAAGTAAATTTTTTGTAACTGGAAATTGAGATTTTTTTTTTTTTTTTTGGGGGGGGGGGGGGGGTCCTGGACTTTTTCAACTTACTCTCAAGTCTCTAATGTTTCAAGAGTTAGGTATCTAGTAAATAAAATATTACAACTGCTGTATAACCTTATTTTGTTTTATAAATAGTGCAAAGGAAATTTTAAGTTGTAACCAAGTGATGTTTTTCTAGTATGCAAAGAGATACTGCAGTATCACAGAACTTTTTTATATAAGTATAAAGTCCACAGTTTAACCATGGTCTGAGCTTCTTTCCAAGCAGTTAGTAAAGTCTCAGTTTTTATTCATCTACATCTACTGTGCAACATAGTGTAGTATTCCACATTTTGCAGATGGAAGATTGACAGTAGCTACAGTTACTTTCGTTGTATTTATTTATTTATTTTTTCTTATTGGTGATATGTACATATGATATTCATTTTGTTGCAAGCCTGATCTAACCTGAATTGCTTGACTGCTTGATGCTGACTGTTTTTTTTGGGGGGGGAGGGAAGGGGGTTGCTTGGCTTGCCCATATGGAGCCCTGGACTTTTGCAACTTGTGTTATTTCTGTAGAGACTCTAGTGGTTGAACAACTGAGTATGTAGCAAAACAAGTATAACGTAACATTTTTAACCATGCCATGAGCTCCCTCCCTAGTTCTTAGCAAATGTCCCACATTTCACCCAGTTGTTTCACCTTATGAGAGATAATGTAACGTAGTGCTCCATATTTTGAAGATAGAAAGTTGACTATAGCTGTAGTTTCTTTAATTCTTTGCTTGTTGGTGCTATGGATCTTATGGTAATGTCAAATAATATTGATCTGTCTGAAAATGAAGAAGCATCAGCTTAAGAATTTGTGGGCCTCCACTGAAAAGAGGCTCTGTCCTTGTTGGACATTCCCAGTCAACAAATGTTAAATAAATAAATAAATTACACTCTCCCCCCTTTGAAGGCTCAAGCTAGTTTTTCAAATGACCCTTGAGAAATGTGGCTTGAGAGAAATAAGCCTAACTGGGAATATTTTACTCCATTCCCTGTCTTGACAGCCCATCTGCATTGAAATTGCTGACCCCACTACGGTGTTATACTGTCATGTCATATACCTGCAATCCTAAGCTCTAGCTTAATAACTTGGCAGTTTGCTGACTGTCTCTATGTAGCTATGTTAGGGGATTGTGGTCTGTAATTACAGTGAATTTCCTTCATACAAATAAAGCTGAAGTTCCTGCCATGCCCATACTATGGCTAGAAATCCCTTTTTTATAGCTGTATAACATTCCTCACTGAGTTGGATTCTACAGCTGAGATATACCACTGGGTACTCTTCTCCCTCTGAGGAAACCTGGCTAAGTACAGCCCACACCCCATGGCTTGAAGCATCCACCTGTACAATAAATTCTTTGCTGTAATCTGGACTGGCTAACACAGGTGGCCACTCCACCCCATCTTTAAAAATACTCAGTTTCTTCTTTTGTTGCCTCGTTGATCCTCAGTTGACCACAAGTCTCCTGGCTCTTTCTCCAATGGCTCCAACTCCTTTCCCAGTACTACCTGACGGGAGGGAAGATGTGTGAAAAGAGCATCTTACCATAGGTACTAACTCCCCAGCTGAGACCATCCATGGTGGCCTCAGGTGGGTGTGTAGACTGGAAAGGAGCTGGCAGCAATACACATCTTGATTGGGCATCAAGGCTGTTTCCAATGCCTACCTGCAGCATGTTGAAATGTCACTGTAAAGGCTGGACAGGCAATTGGATGTGATCTTTGAGAATATCATTCTGAGCCCTAGAATAGCCACACCTAAATGATCAATCTACTCACCCTGCCTTGAGATCAGTCTTAGTACTGGCACATACCCAGTGTATATTGATAAATCCACATTAGGTAGCATGCTCCCCCCATGCACATCCCCCTGCTACACCATTAGGTGCCTGAGACACTAACTGAAGTTGGATCACCTAGGGTGTAGTCAGGGATCCCTCCTTCTATGCCGCCAGAGTGGCAAAAATTATATATATGTATATGTATATATATATATATATATATATATATATATATATATATATATACATACATATACATATATATATATATATATATATATATACACACACACACACACACACACACATATATATATATATATATATATTATGTATATACACACACACACACACATATATATATATATATATATATATATATATATATATATATATATATATATATATATATATATGTATATATATATATATATATATATTTTTTTTTTTAAATCATCTTTATTAAATGAGCACTTAAGAAATAGGCACACATACATTAATAGGAAAGAAAATAAAACATATTAACATTTTTCATTTACAGGTATAATTGTCATTCACTCCTGCAAAACACAAATTGATCAATTCCTGCCTTCTGTTAAACCTTCCTCCTTATGTTGAACATTATTCTGCCCATAAATCTTCACATAAATTCAGTTTAGTTTACATAATTTACTTGTTCCTTTTCCTTAAGATCTCCCTTCCAGCTCTTTTATCTCTTTTACAACATTCAGTACTGCAATTACAGTTGGTTTAAAAGTTGATTTCAGTTTCCTAGTAACTGCTTTTTTGGCAGCCAATAGCATTAAAACTTAGTAAAGATACTATGACTAGACAGTTCAGATCCTGTGTCCTAGATCAACATAATCATTTCCCTAGTTATGGCCATTTGCTCATATCAGTATTTCTGAGAGAGTACTCTGTAGGGAATTTTTAAAGTCTGACAACTCATTACACTCCCAAAAACTATTCCCAGTTACCCTTGTCTTTCCTATCATGCCTCCAACATTTGCTGTCTACCTGAGGAAAAAATTGTCTGAAGTCTGCTTAGAATATAAAAATACTTATGTAAATACTTCCAAGCAAAAATCCTAAACCTTCTGGACTTTGTTGAATACTTGAGAGTCATACAGAGGTCCTCCAATTGTCCCTTTGTAAATTTCCTTTCCAGTCTATCTTTCAAATATTTTCTAACCTCTTTTGATTGATTCTTATAGTTATCATGCAATATTTATACACCCCACCGGCTATCCTTTTTGTTAAAAGCAGCTTCTGCTGTAGAGTTGACTCAAACATTTATCAGAGCTGGACTTTCATTTAGGGCTCCCCAGTCTCTTTTTGTTTTCCTACCCCCCCAATATTAGTCTTTGGTAGGGAATTCAGTCCCTACAAACCTCTGCTTGTCCTCATCCTACTCTATTCCCTGTCCAGCTCCAGTTATTAAGTATTTTGGCTTTAAAGCAATTCTAATGCCACTGTGCAATGACAGGAGTATGCCAATATAAATAAATAAATAATAATGCTTCTTTAAGAATAGTAAGTTAATACAATGCATTAGCTGCAGAAGAAATTCTTTCATGTTGTGTTATTGAATCATTATGAAACCAGTTATGTAATTTATTCTTGTATAAAGAGATGGCTTTTCTTAAACATGGCAGATTCATAGCATTTCAAGGGGGAGGCTCATTGTCCAA